>NC_135227.1:20000-185000 GCF_052324685.1 Brachyhypopomus gauderio | reverse complement strand
GAAACCTGCCTCATGAACAACATTGTTTATTGGCTCAATGGGGCTGGACATGTTGGCACCCTCCTCCTCCTCCTTCTTCTCCTCCACTCGCCTCTCTTCCGGCTCCTTCTCCTCACGCTCTTTCCTGTCCCTACAGGAAGAGTAAACCCTTCAAAATATACATTTCACCAGAACCAAAACAGTACTGTCTCTCTCACACACACGGTTTCCTGACCTCTCCTCCCGTATTTTCCTCACTCGTTCTGCTCGCTCCTTCCTGTCTTGCTCCTCCCAGGCCCGCTGCTTGGCCGTGTCCCTCTGCACACGCTCGGCGATCGCCTCGTAGTCCTCGGCGATGTTGCTCAGGAGCCATTTCAGGCCTCTCCTGATGGACTTGTCCACCGTCCGGCCGTAACACCGCCGAGCACGGCTCCTGGTGAGGTCAGCACAAGTTCAGCCTCGTCTCGTTGGCTTGTTTTCTACAGCTGGATTTCACTCATCAATGGCAACCTTGCTGTTAGCTAGCAGAGTGCTGCCAAAGTCTGCAGTAAGCTAGCAACCCCCCCCCCCCCCCCCCCGAATAAATACTCACTGAATAAATACTCACAATCTTATAGAAACACTTATTCTCATTGACCAGCTTCTCCAATGACAGGCTCTCAATGATTTCGGCTTCAAGCAATGCTCCGTCCCGGTCCTGCTTATTGGCCAGTCTAAGGGGAGGGGGAGGGGGGTTAGAGTGAGCTGTATGTGTACGCCACCAAGTGAAAGCTGTCACAAACACATGACTCAAGGTCTGCACTTCAGAGCACTGAAGAGGTGTGTGTTTGTGTGTGTGTGTGTTTGTTTGTGTGTGTGTGTGTGTGTGTGTGTGTGTGTGTGTGTGTGTGTGTGTGTGTGTGTTTGTGTGTGTGTGTGTGTGTGTGTGTGTGTGTGTGTGTGTTTGTGTGTGTGTGTGTGTGTGTGTGTGTGTGTGTGTGTGTGTGTTTGTGTGTGTGTGTGTGTGTGTGTGTGTGTGTGTGTGTGTGTTTGTGTGTGTGTGTGTGTGTGTGTGTGTGTGTGTGTGTGTGTGTGTGTGTGTGTTGTGTGTGTGTGTGTGTGTGTGTGTGTGTGTGTGTGTGTGTGTGTGTGTGTGTGTGTGCGCATATGTGCCTAACACGGACAAAACACAAACAACACTGGATAACCAATACATTAGACATTGAGGGCCTTTGAGGGGACGGTATGGACGAACACTGGCCAGTGGGCCGGGGCTTTGTCCACGTTGGTCCCAACACCTGTCCCCTCAATTTTAACAGCACCATAGTATTACACACTACCACACATACACATACACCTACACACAACACAGCACTGGGGGTGGAGGGGTGGGAAGGCCTTCCTTCACCCGTTTCCTGCTCCCTGCCGGGGCGGGGGAGGGTCGCAGGCGCGGGGCCAGGCTGGTGGCGTCCTGGAAACTACTACCGATCCTTGCTGGTCCAGCCATTTGCCCCCGCCGCGGAGGGTGTGTTGGTTTGGAGGTATGTGTGTCTTTGTCCTATCTTTTTATACAGGTAGGTGAATGAGTACATGTTGGGGGGAATATATGGGTATGTGTGTATATATTGGGGTGTGGGCACATTTGGGGGTAGGCCCATGTGCGCAAGACTGTATATGGGTGTGGTCGGATGTGTGGAGGAAGTCATGTTGGGATGAATGTGCATGTGCGTGTAGGTGTATGTGTGAGGGTCTACATGTGAAGGTGAGTTTGGGGGCACGTGTGTGTATGTGTATGGGGATGGGTGTGGGTGTGTGCATGGTAGGGGTGTATATAAGGTGTATAGGGGCAAATGCATATATGAGTTGAGTGTATGAGTGAGGACGGCTGGTTCTGGGTCGGGGGCTAGTTGTGCCCGGTCCGGGGGGGGCACCTTGGGGTTCTGGAGCCCGGCCTGGTGCTTTGGCGTGGGGGCGGCTGGTCCGCTCCCGTGGGCGGTTGTGGTCCGGGGCGGCTCGGTGCTCCTCGGCGGGAGGGGGGCCCTGCCGGGTGGTGGGTGGTTTTCCGGGGCGCGGGGTGCTGGGGCTTTGCTACCGGCCCACGTCGGGGGGGGGGTTCCCCTGGACCTGCACTTCTTGGCTGTGGGGGCGCGGTCCAGGGTTCTTACTCTCCCGCCTGTGGGGGCGGGCATGCGAGGGTCACTGGGAAGTGCTGCCCTGGGGCTCCACAGCTCCTGGGGGGGCCGAGGGCGGGTGGGATTCCCGGGTCTTTCTCTGCCTACCTCTGGCCTCTGGGGGAATGTTGTCTCAGCTTTCTATCCTTGCTGGTAAGTACATTCCGTACATTTATCCTATGTTACACAACTAGGTTACACATAAACACACACTCACACATACATCATGTCATTTGTGCTAAATGTCTTTGGTACACTTTCTGCTTTACTTTGCTGTGGTCATTCGAGCTGGTTGGGGTTTTTTATTTATTTATTTATTTATTATTATTATTATTATTCTTTCTATATAATTATTATTTAATTATTTATTTATTTTTATTTTTTTTCCCCTGCCCTTTTGTCTTTTCCCTTTTTAATCTTTCTCTCCCACTCTTTTCTTGGTCCACCTAACCCCAATAATTATCACTTTGCATATTGTTATAATTGTTATAACTGTCATTTGAACTGTACATAAAAACAAAGTTGTCCTCCAAAGATGGGGGGTGGAGGTGGGACATTAATAAAAAAATAAAATAAAATAAAAAACACATATACACACACACAGTGAGAGAAAGAGAGGTGAACAAAATGCTACAGAATGCTGAATGATGATGACCTGCACATTATTATTATATTTTTTCATATACAGCTAGTGGGGTGGAAGGTCAACCATGACAAGTCACATGTTCAGGAAAAAGTGCAGAAACTTCAATTCAGAATGTTAATGATTGGCTCCTGTGTTTTATAAAATGATTTTATTTTTACAATGTTGTTTAATTCATGTTCTTTATTGTCAAATATTTATTTAATGTTTTTACAGTTTTTGGGTGTTTCTGAGCAGAAACGGAGGGCTGCCACTGTTTGTTCCTACCATGAAATGTGGTGCAGTGCAACGTTTCTTCTTCATCTCTCACAGATTCATGGATTTTCTTGAGACAAGCTGTAGGCAGCCAAACCCAAATGAAGTGAAAACTGATAAATAAACTATTACATAAACAGAATCAGGCAAAGTAATATTTACAAAAAGTATAAAAGAGAAAGAGCAAAGGAAAATCTGTAATCTGACAGCAAACTCATAATCTCCATGTGCTCAGAAGAACGGTCCTTCAGTGATATCGCTTTGAGAAGCTCTTAGTGGTCACAGTGAGCAGGGGGCCAGTCAGAGAAACGCAGCTGGCACACACCATGTTTCCCTCAGCATCGAACAGCAGAGACTTCGTGAGTGTTCCTACACACAGTTCCTTATAAAAAGGTGCTAGAGACAGACAGAGCAGTTGGGGAGGGGTGTGTGTGGGTGTGTGTCAGTTCCTCATACTTTCTGAATATCAGTAGTTACTCTGTATTAGTAAAGGAGAAGAACCTCACCCTTCTGTACACCTGTTCTACTCAGCAAACCCAGACACGTTCTTACAAACACACCCCAGGAAAGAACCCCGTTTGAAGACCTTTTCCCATGTACGTATAAACATTAGCATAGTCTATCCAGCAATTTTTTCTGTTATATTATTTTTCCTGTTATATGTTCTCTTGGGACACTTTCATTAGCTCTAGATAAACCATACGCCTCTACGATTTGTAAACCTGTTAAAAGTCATCATAGTCCCAAGAAATGTAATGTGGTTTTCATATAAAAACACAGTAGGGGGCAGGCTGGTCTCGCACGTAACACTTTGCGTGCCCAGCAGATGGTGCTGTGGATTATCTTTTTTTAAATAAATGACAATTTTAAATATATCATCCCCCTCCGGTTTCTTGTGTATTGAAACAAATAAATCCTTGTTAAAATGTAATAAAACAATATTAGATTTGATTTGATTATTAATAATTATTAATTATTGCTAGTAATAAAACGCAATAAAATACAAAATAACATGTCATTATTAATTGACGGTATGTTCATTCACTTTTTCGTTCATTCATGCAGTCAGCCATTCGCTTAATCGTTCATTCCTCCTCATTCAAGACTTCAACGCAGGAGTCTTTACCGACAAAGCGGGACGCAGACTCGGACATGGCGCCAGGCCATCGCAGAACATGCTTTTAATGTGTTCGAAGGAAAGCGTTGAACGTCAGCTCCCTTCTCCTTAATATAAGTCAATGTGTAATGAGTTCTGCCTGCTCCTCTATTATTTAACTGAAGTAAATAATGTATCTTCGTTTGCCCTGTTTGAGTTACACGCCTCCTTTATAAACCACAGTTTGCTGCTCTGATAGTAGTTGATGGGGAGACGCACCCGGCCGCTGTCCTTCGCGCCGCACTTTGCACCGTAGATCTTTGATGCGTCTTTGTGCACGTGTCCTCGTGCACCGCGAGACGTTCACGCGCACGCCGCTCGCGCAGGGACCTACATGTCTGTGTACTGTCCTCGAGTGTACTGGTAAAGATGTGTAGTCTTTTTGTGTTCGTTAAACGTAGGCTGTAATGAACAACAGGTATCGCAGTTTGGCAATGAATGGATAATTTGGTTTTAAAATGAATGAATGAGTAAATTCTTCAAAAGTTGCACTTTTGCTCCAAGTTATGCTCAGAAACACTGTTTAGAGCGCTTACAACGCCTGCAAACGCTGTTTTGAACGCCTTAATGCAAGACTTAGTACTTGTTTGGAAATGCATGTGTAACATTACAAACATGATAAAACAGCTTGTTATCACATCCAACACTGTTTTGAAACAAAATATGAGTTTTCAGTTCATTCTTCAAAAGTTGCACTTTTGCCACAAGTTATGCTCAGAAACACTGTTTAGAGCGCTTACAACGCCAGCAAACGCTGTTTTGAACGCCTTAATGCAAGACTTACTACTTGTTTGGAAATGCATGTGTAACATTACAAACATGATAAAACAGCTTGTTATCACATCCAAACACTGTTTTGAAACAAAATATGAGTTTTCAGCGGCCGCTGTCCTTCGCGCCGCACTTTGCACCGTAGATCTTTGATGCGTCTTTGTGCGCGTGTCCTCTTGCACCACGAGACGTTCACACGCACGCCGCTCACGCAGGGACCTACATGTCTGTGTACTCTCCTCGAGTGTCCTGGTAAAGATGTGTAGTCTTTTGTGTTCGTTAAACGTAGGCTGTAATGAACAACAGGTATCGCAGTTTGGCAATGAATGGATAATTTGGTTTTAAAATGAATGAAAACGCCGTTTAGAAGATACTTTTAATGTAGACACTTTTTTTAGAAGGCTCTAGTACAGGGCTATTCAACTATATTTATCTGCGGGCCAGATTTGGCAGAGGGCCAGAACGTAATTTGTTGACGGGGGGGGTGGCGAACGTAAAGCCTGGTTATACGCGTCCGCGCGGCGAAAATTACATAATCGCTGTGGCACCGCCCGTGCGCGAGGGCCTCGCGCGCTGTCGATTCGCGAGTTTGTCCTGGATACAATGGATCCCGGCTGCAGAAACATTTCAGCTGAAGACTGCCAGGGGTGAATAAGGCATACCAAGCGTTTCTATCTCAGGTGCATGGCAAGGGCCAACATCTGATGTGATGTGGATGAAAACATGTGGCCAACTGCTGAAGACCACTTACATTACACATAACAAGACTGTTCAGGGGTGGGTTTCCCGAAACGTTCGTAGCGCCAAGTACTTCGTAACCTCGTATGAAACGTACGAGGTTAAGAAGTACTTAGCGCTATGAACGTTTCGGGAAACCCACCCCAGTTTTGTATTCTGTTTTTCCCCCTTGTGTGCCTTTTTTTTGTATATGTGTATTTTTACACATATGGGACCATGGCTAATTATGTTTACAATTACAGTAATTATTTTTTGGGTTAGGCCACAATTCACAGTAATGTCCCAAATACAGTAAAATATACCCTTTACTGCAAAACTGTTACTGACTCCTTTTTTGTCTAATCTACATTCCATATAGTACCTAACTGTCACGTTGTGGGGGGGCCCCCTACCGGTCGCCCCCGGTTACAGCGGCAGCGGTCCTGTTTTTGGTCACGTGATGTTCGTCCCTCAGGTGGGCGGGACCCGTGATCCGTCTCACCTGAGGGTCGTTTGTTCGTCTATATATGTCTTGTCTTTGTACCAGTTGACTGCTGGTTATTATTTCCTTCATTTGGAACAATGCACGGGTTTTTGGTTTGCACACTTTCTATTAAACCATCCTCTTTCCCTGAGACTTGGCGTGATCGCTTCCTTTTTGAGTTGCTCACCCTGCCCGTCACACTAACAGTAAATATCACTCATTGTGTAGACAGTATGCTGCCAAAAATGCACACATTTGAAAAAAGTCCAAACAAAGCGGATTACAGTAAAAATAAACTGACTAAGAAAACAGTTCTGTTTTCTTAGTACTGTTTCTGTATTGCCATCAAATGTTAGTTTTTTACAGTGGTTATGCAGTGATTGATTATGTTCATCTCAAATAGAGAATCTGTGCTAGTGTTTGAAAGAATGATTGGATACTGAACCAGGTTTGCTGTGTTTTAACAAAGTGGTGTATAAAGAGAAAACCTTGCTGTGTTTTAACAAAGTGGTGTATAAAGAGAAAACTTTGTTTGCGTTGTGAAATGCAGAGTTGTTATTTAGTTAAGAAAATGCACTTTTGAACATGATATTAACCATATATACCCATTCATTTCCTGTGACGGTCACATTTGACCGACAACAACACAGATGTAAAACGTTGGTTTAAAACACTCAAAATTCAATGAAAAATATGATCATCACTTTTATATGTTCCAGTGCATAGTGTGGAGGATGGCATAAGGCCTTGCAGCAATCAGATGTAAAACACAATATTTATGAGTGGTTTAAGTTGTAAATCGGTCAGATTTGACCCGAACACGTCATTCATCTGGTAAAGAGGGGCTTGCTTTCCTCTCTTGTTACCACTGACTGCTTTTTCTCTGGGTGATGGAAGACATAGTGAGTCTGGTTTGGACCAAGGAGGGCTTCGGGAGCAGTAGCGTGCTTTGACCCGTTTCATCGCTTTGACTTTGATTTCAGGAATAAATGCGGATGTAGTGGCTCTGCAATCCAGCATATTTCTGGCATGTGTGGGAAGAAAACTCAGTTTAATTATTTAGAAACTTGTATTTTAAATCTATGAACACTTTTTTTTTTTTTTTTTTTTTCATTTTGTCATTAATCTCAAACATAAACATGGAGGTTGTGTGAAATTTTATCTAAAATAAGAACAGCAAGATACTTTTTTTACCTAATTACCCAAATGAATATATGAAGGCATGGATGTGGAACGTGTAAAGAAGGAATAACAAAAGAAGGAATTATAAGAAGGAACGTATTAGCAACCAACAAAGCCAAGCTTAGCACTTCCATCTCAATGACGGGTTAACTATTAAAGATAAGATAAGATAAGATAAGATAGTCCTTTATTGATCCCGCAGCGGGGAAATTTGCAATATTACAGCAACAGAGAGGAAGAGACAAGGAGAGGGAGTAAAAAGACAATATATAAGGTAGATAATAATTAAAAAAAACAAAAAAATGTATGTATATTGGTTACAGAAATATGTGCTATTAAAAATGTAGTAATCTTATGTAAGGTGTTATTGCACATAGAAGTAGTAGCTATTGCACATTAGCCATATTGAAAGAAGAATTGCACAGTTTGTCCGGCATGTGGTAGCAATGTTAAACATTAACTACAGATTATTGAGTGCAGTGCGTGTTGAACAGTCTGACGGTGTGTGGAAGGAAGGACCTGCGGTATCTCTCCTTCACACACCACGGGTGCAGCAGCCGGGCACTGAAGGAGCTGCTCAGTGTGGTCCGAGAGTGGTGCATGGGGTGGGACAGGTTCTTTAGCATGTGTTTTAGCTTAGACCTCATTCTCCTGTCTCCCACCACCTCCACTGGGTCAAGAGGACACCCGAGGACAGAGCTGGACTTCCTTATGATCCTGTCCAGTCTCTTCCTGTCAGCGGTGGAGATGCTGCTACCCCAGCAGACCACTCTGTAGAATATGGCTGATGCCACCACAGCATCAAAGAAGGACCTCAGGAGTGACCCCTGCACACCAAAGGATCTGAGTCTCCTTAGGAGATACAGTCTGCTCTGACCCTTCCTGTAGAGAGCAGCTGTGTTGTCAGTCCAGTCCAGCTTGTTGTTAAGGTGGACACCAAGGTATTTGTAGGACCAATTGTGAGAGTGTGCTTATGTGTGCGCGCCTGTGTGTGTGTGTGTGTGTGTGTCTCAGATACAACTTCCTAAAGCATTGATGTTATGTGTCCTGCCAAAGGACTTCTCTTTAAACAGAATTATGAAGAGAAGAAATATTGTCTCAACATAAACATGTCAGAACTGTTCCAAAGAGCAACAGTGATTTACTTATTTATTATTTTTTTCTATCTTATGTAAATGTTTGAAAAAAATTAAAATGGTATATATAATTGGAATGGGTTCAAGGGTTTATATCAAAATGTTTGTCCTAAAAAAAATTATAAAATGCATATATGAAAGTATAAAATGTTTTTGTTTATTCCAAAATGAATCCCACTGATCATAACTTGTCACTGAAGAGTGTAGGAAGGTTACAAAAACTGAACCTCGACTCCAAGTATGCAATGTAATCGGTTTCTTTTCACAGAATAAAAGTTACTAAACTACTCTTGTATCGCTTAGCGGCTACCGAGACGTGTGAGGTGTTGGGCCTGACATCCTCACACTGTCCACTAGGGGCGCTACTGCCGATATGGACGGTTGTGCCAGCGGGACAGAACGTATGAAATCACATGCAGCCATAGCAGCCAGAGAACGCTGCGTAAACAGCAACCAAAGCGTCTTGTTTGGATTCTAAAGTTAGCTAGCGCTACCTTTAACAATCGTGGATCGACAAAGTTTAATACATACAGCTTTATTTCTTGATTTTATATCTGTGTTTAAATTGTATTTAGTTGGACTGGTTATTAAGACCAGTGTGTGATCGTGTTTTGGTGACCATTTAGGCTTTCAGGGTGAACGCTGAATTATAAAGTTCAGTGTGATGGCGAGCTGCTGCAGCTGGTTGAAGAGGTGGCGTAAGCCTGCAAAGTAAGTCAGTGTATTTTGATTATACTGTCCATACATCGCTGATGTCTGAATTGTACTTTAACTTTTAATCCGCACGACCACGTAATTGCCGCGTAGATGAGCTTAAATCTGTTTTTCTTAATAGTACTATGTATTTAGACAAAGTATTGTATATACAATGGCATACATGTGTTTGTAAATGTGGTCTGTACATTTCTGTACTGATCTGTACTATATGAGGTGTGTTGTGGGTTCCACCTCATCAACTCCTTCAACTGTTCTTTAAGGTTTATATACGGTTAACCCTCAGTCATTAAGGTGTTTGAGAACAAATTGTGATGTATTGACATTTATTGCAATATCATTTTAAATCTAGATTACCATCACTAAGTTAGACTTGACAGTGTTTTCGAGAGACCATTTTGTTCTGAAGAAAATCTGTCTGATTACTGAGAACTAATACCAAGTTCAGAGAAAATTCTTCTTATGTAGGCGACACTATAGACATGATATGTGATATAGTGAGTGTGTAGGCTACACTATAGACATGATATGTGGTATAGTGAGTGTGTAGGCTACACTATAGACATGATATGTGGTATAGTGAGTGTGTAGGCTACACTATAGACATGATATGTGGTATAGTGAGTGTGTAGGCTACACTATAGACATGATATGTGGTATAGTGAGTGTGTAGGCTACACTATAGACATGATATGTGGTATAGTGAGTGTGTAGGCTACACTATAGACATGATATGTGGTATAGTGAGTGTGTAGGCTACACTATAGACATGATATGTGGTATAGTGAGTGTGTAGGCTACACTATAGACATGATATGTGGTATAGTGAGTGTGTCTTTCTCTTTCAATGTTGGAAACATGGCCTCCACCTTGGAAGCAGTTTAAGTTGGTTTGTGAACACTAACAGAGCACCTCTGTTCTTCATAACATCTCTCTGCTTCAGCCCTGTTTGTTGGAGAAATGACCAAAAACACAGTGTGCACACATACTAAACACAAAGCTCCCTCTGTTGGGGGTACAGATTATTTCTTACCTTTCACTAGCTGTGCAGTGAACTTGGTGAACTTTCTTGGCATGGAAAACTTTGAATTTCATAGTAAAGATCTTTCCAAAACTGGTGCACTCTCACTATTGGCCAATGTTCTACTGTTTCCTGGTGTAAGTTGTTTTATGGTGAGAGTGAATTGGGTAAAATATTAGTTAATATTAGTTAAATATTAAATATTAGTTAATCCCAGTTGCAGCTATACCCTAAGAGGTGGAAGACCCAGAGTCTTTCCCTTGATTGAGTATACAGCTCAAACCACAACCCCAACGTAAAGAGTACTCCAAAATCAGTGATAAAGCTTGCTGCCTACTGCTAATTTAGTGTCACCGAATGCTAAACACTAACACTGCCCTCCAACAACCTGGCCACTAATCCTTCAGGACTAAAGTGCAAATCCCCAGCTAATCCCAGAATAGTGTGACAGTCCTGGGCCAGAACATTTCACGGGGCAGTGCCCACACGCAGCCTGAGTCATTGTCTGTGCGTGCTATCGATGGAAGGAGGTAGGGCACAGGCGGACCACTATCAAGAGCCCCGTGCTAGCGTTGTGTTTGTGTGTGCTCACAGGAAGGTGACGTTGTTGATGGTGGGCCTGGACAATGCTGGCAAGACTGCAGCCGTGCGGGGCATTCAGGGAGGTGAGGCTACACTTGGTGTGTGTGAGTGTGTGTGAGTGTGTGTGTGTGTGTGTGTGTGAGTGTGTGTGAGTGTGTGTGAGTGTGTGAGTGTGTGTGAGTGTGTGTAAGTGTGAGTGTGTGTGGTATGCCATTCATCCATCACCTTAAACTCCTAATGCCAAGGTGCAGATGCCATAGTGTTTTATACCCACCCTTTCATACAGCATATCGTGATTAATATACTGGTTTGTCATTTGTAGCTGCTATTTCTTGCTTTTATTTACTTATTATTCTCTTCTTTTTCAAAGTCTATCTTTTCTTCAAGTTCAGCTCGCTCCAAGGTTAAAGCTACTGCGGGTCGCTAAGCGCACCGTAGTCTCACAGTAACGCATGTCTCTCCCTCAGAGAACCCAGTCAATGTGGCCCCCACGGTGGGCTTCTCCAAGGTGGACCTGAAACAAGGCAAGTTCCAGGTGACCATCTTCGACCTTGGCGGCGGGACGCGCATCCGCGGCATCTGGGAGAACTACTACTCAGAGTCGCATGGCGTGGTGTTCGTGGTGGACTCCAGCGACATCCAGCGGATCCATGAGACCAGAGCCACCCTGGCCGAGGTCCTCCGACACCCTCGCATCGCCGGCAAGCCCGTGCTAGTGTGAGTGGCACGTCTCTCGTTACGTCTCACACGCGTCTCACGCACGTCTCGTTTCCCGCACCTCCTCGCAGCCTTCAGAGCACCCCTGCACTTCAACACCATAGTTCCTACAACGTCACTGTGAGAAGCACAGACCTTAGATCATCCACATGACATCTCCTGTCATAGATGTTTCTCCAACGTGATATTGTGGTAACAGACATCACGAGACACAACATCGCAGACGGCAGACACCATGAGGATGTATTGGTTGTCCAGTGTTGTTTGTGTTTTGTCCGTGTTAGGCACATACACGCACACACACACACACACCTCTTCAGTGCTCTGAAGTGCAGACCTTGAGTCATGTGTTTGTGACAGCTTTCACTTGGTGGCGTACACATACAGCTCACTCTAACCCCCCTCCCCCTCCCCTTAGACTGGCCAATAAGCAGGACCGGGACGGAGCATTGCTTGAAGGCGAAATCATTGAGAGCCTGTCATTGGAGAAGCTGGTCAATGAGCATAAATGTCGCTGTCAGCTTGTGAGTATTTATTCAGTGAGCATCCTCACAGCAGTGAGAAACTTGGCAGCCTACAAGGTTTTCCTGTGGGGTGGGGGGGTTGCTAGCTTACTGCAGACTTTGGCAGCACTCTGCTAGCTAACAGCAAGGCTGCCATTTGATGAGTGAAATCCAGCTGTAGAAAACAAGCCAACGAGACGAGGCTGAACTTGTGCTGACCTCACCAGGAGCCGTGCTCGGCGGTGTTGGGCTACGGCCGGACGGTGGACAAGTCCATCAGGAGAGGCCTGAAATGGCTCCTGAGCAACATCGCCGAGGACTACGAGGCGATCGCCGAGCGCGTGCGGAGGGACACGGCCAAGCAGCGGGCCTGGGAGGAGCAAGACAGGAAGGAGCGAGCGGAACGAGTGCGGCAAATACGGGAGGAGAGGTCAGGAAACCGTGTGTGTGAGAGACAGTACTGTTTTGGTTCTGGTGAAATATATATTTTGAAGGGTTTACTCTTCCTGTAGGGACAGGAAAGAGCGTGAGGAGGCGGAGCAGGAAGAGAGGCGAGTGAAGGAGAAGAAGGAGGAGGAGGAGGGTGCCAACATGCCCAACCCGTTCCAGCCAATTTACAATGTTGTTCATGAGGCAGGTTTCCCTCCCAGCCAATGAGGTGTTTAATGTGCCTCAATGTTCCTCTTAATCAGACCACTGTTCAAACTTCAGTTAATTTAGTAAATTATTTCAGGAGGACAATAAGGAGACGGGAAAGGGAGAGGACGCCCTGCAGGGCGGCGCTCTGAATTGCAGGAGCAAACCGAAGGAGGATGTTGAGAGCACCAAATCAGGTCAGAATGTTTCATATGATCCAAATAAAATGTATTAAGTTGTTTTAAAGTGATTACTCTTTTTGCTGTTGTGGAAGGGTGTCTGTTGGGTGTGGGATTACTTATCTCCTTCATCTTGGTAGTACCAGTATCCTAGGCCCACACTCTAGTCCCCTAGGCCCACACTCTAGTCCCCTACGCCCACGCTCTAGTCCCCTAGGCCCACCCTCTAGTCCCCTAGGCCCACACTCTAGTCCCCTAGGCCCACGCTCTAGTCCCCTAGGCCCATGCTCTAGTCCCCTAGGCCCACACTCTAGTCCCCTAGGCCCACACTCTAGTCCCCTAGGCCCACCCTCTAGTCCCCTACGCCCACGCTCTAGTCCCCTAGGCCCATGCTCTAGTCCCCTAGGCCCACGCTCTAGTCTGTTCTGATCTGCAATACATCCCTCAGCATTTTCCCCTCTTAACACACCTGACTCACCTCAGCGAACACTTGATTCGCTGATTAAATTAATCACTAATGTTAAAACATGTCGCGCACTAAATTATACAGAGCTGCGGGCTTCTACCAGTAGAACTTGATAGCCTTGCTTTAGATAACTAACCTGAATTAACACTTAAAATGACAGCTTTAATAAAAACTACAATTGCTATTTAATTAGGGTCAACAAACAGTCAGCAGAACTGAGACACCCTGGGAAACAGATCGTTGGCTGCCTAATCTAGGCTGCTAAAAGGCTTTATCTCCTCCTCAGGGCCAGCAGACCAAGCCCAAAAGAAGAGCAGGAAACTGCGTCTGAGGTGGAGAAACAACAGGGTTGAACCTCTGAGGGTTGAGGACTCCACCTAGAGCCCCACTCCACCACCTTCACCAGGTGAGAGTTCTAGCCAAACTTACTTAAGCAGCACTGAAACACGTGACACTCACTGGACTTCACTGTTTTTTTGTTTTACACAATGTGTAATTTATTTTTTGTAGCATTTATAATTCCAATTGTGCTTGTAGAAAACAATATGTTACCTTATAACTACGGTGAAACCAACATGGAAGTCTACTCCAAAGAATCCCTAATCTGACCTCAGATTTTCAATAACATGCCTTTTGTGTTTTGGTGGAGTTTTTACAAAAGCGTCATTTTACTTCTGTTTGTAATTGGATGGGCAACTCCCAAAGTTTCTAGACTTCCTAAACTTGAGCCGCTTGGAGATACACGGCACTCTGGCACTCTGGTAACTGTTCAAACCCCCCCCAAAAGCGCGTCCTCCTGCATGAGCCACTAACACCTTTTTTCCCCCCTCCCAGTTTTATGTTGTGACCAGGTCTCCTTGCACTCGCCCCGTCACTAACGACCCCCTCGCCGTCTCTCCCATACGATCAGTGCTGAACCAACAAGCGTACTTACTGTTCTACATCCGGTAAGTTCAACCTAATGTTTAAACCAGCTCCAGATTTTTGAATAGTGGAATATTTAGAAAGGCATTTTATACACTTTTATTCCCCCCCCAATCCATCATGTTTAGGTCAACAGATCTTAAACGGAGACTGTAACTCTGTGACCCATGGTCCCGGTCATTGCTCCCCTCGCCCGGTCACCACGGCCAAGGTGAACGGGCCTCAGTTCACCTCCACCTCCTTCATCGGTTCACAGCTTCCTCCTCACATGGGGAAGGTATCACCACACCACTGCACCATGCCAGGAAATCTGACTGGGAACTGGTTGTTATTGTTCACTAGTATAATTGAGAGGGCTGTGTTTTGTTTGTTTACACTGTTAAACTCTTACTTTCTGTTCCTGATATTCAGATTTCCCATAACTGACCGCTGTTCACTTTGCAGAATAACTCTCCCGTGAAGGCTCAAAGCCTGGCAGCAGCAACAGCAGCAGCGTCCCGAAGACGGGCCCTGGATCGGGCCGGGGAAAGACAGCGCGGCCGAGCCAGAGCCAGCCCAGCCCCTGCAGTTCTTCGGCAGTTGAAGTGGACATCGGTGGAGAACCCATGCCACGACAGCCTAAGAAGAAAAGGCCAAGACACTAACATCATTATTATTATTATTATTATATTACACTTACTATAATATTTACTATTACTTCTACATTTCTATAATCATTAACTTCATATTTTACAATTAGATATTCTGTATTTGTCACGGTACGCCGGCCCCCTAACGGTCGCCTCCGTCCACAGTGGCAGTTGTCGTTGTTGTTGTGGTGTTTGTCCCTGAGGTGGGCGGAGCCCGCGATCCGTCTCACCTGAGGGTGAGCTAATGTATGTTTTGTGTTCTGTGTTTCAGCTGCTGGACTGCAGGGGGTGTGTCCCTGGCCTTGTCCCTGCCTTCCTGCCCCTTCATGTTTTGTGTGCTGCCGCTGTGTGCCACACACCTAGTGGAGGGGAGTGTGGCTTGGTGGGGGGGGGTCTGTCACCGTACGGCGGCCCCCTACCGGTCGCATCCGTCCACAGCGGCAGTTGTCGTTGTTGTGGTGTTTGTCCCTCAGGTGGGCGGAGCCCGCGATCCGTCTCACCTGAGGGTCGTTTGTTCGTGGTCATGTCTCGTGGTAAGTGTTTCTCTGTGTGATGTTTGTGTGAAGAGTTCCGCCGTGCTTATGTGTTGTGTGTGTGGCACGGCGAGGACCAGGGCTGTCTTCCCTGGGAAAACTCTTCATATTGTGTGGGTGTTTAAAGTGTGTACGTATGAACGGGACGTGTGGATCAGTGTGCGTGCTCGTTATGTTAAATGTTAAATGTTTTGTGTGTGACGCTGATACCGCTCGTCACTGTTGCTTCGCTCCCCGTGTTGTCTTGTGTTTCATGTGGGGAGCGACTGCGAACATGAGCGGCGCGTCACTATTTTGTATGTACGTAGAGCGCGCATTTGTGGGTCCCGTCTGTTCGTTATTTGTACCGTTTTTTTGTGTCTAGTCTTTGCGTGTGTGTTTTGTCCTAGCGTGTTTGTGGTTATGTTAAATGTAATTCCACGCATGCTCCTCCCCTTAAATGTGTGTTGGGGGGGACCGGCTGTGGTCCCGTGCCACGGAGTGTGGCACGGAGGGTGTAGCTCCCGAGGGAGGCCCTGACCAGGAACGTGGGGGGTTCTCCTGAATTGGAGGAGACCCCTCCCCCATGGTAGGGGGATCAGGGTAAGTGCGCATGTGTGTTTTGTGTTGGTGTGTGTATGGGTGTGTGTGTATGTGTGTGTTTTTTATGTGCAGGTCTTCTCCCTGGCGGCGGATCGTGGTTTTCCTGGACCTTGTTGGGGTTTCTACCTGGCAGGAGCCCCTTTATGTTGTAGGGTGACCGGAGCCTGGTCTTAAAGAGCCCCTCCCTATAGGGCTGGGGCCCCCGGCTGTTTGGTGACCATGGGGCTCTGGTCTGAAGAGCTCCTGCTGAAGATGCAGATCCTCCCTCCTGCCCGGGGTGACCAGGAGGCCCTTGGGGCTGTACCCCAGCCCGCGATGGGGGTGCTTTGGGCCTCGGTCTCTGGCGCTCCATGGTTGGGTGGAGGAGTCCACCTCGTGATGGGAGGCCCCGGCTGGGGCTGACTCCCCAGGAGGCTGGGGTGACCCCTAGCAGAAGGCAGGGGTCAGCTCCGGGAGGAGGTAGGTCCAGGAGGGGACGTAGCCACACCCCAGGGAGGTAACCTGCACATACGTACACCACGGACGAATAAGGAGCCGTAGCTCCTCGTCCTCACACCTGTGGGGCTAAGCGGCCAAATGCCGGTTAGGGCGTGAGGGCCCTGTGACCGACTGGGGCGTGGTTTTGTGTTGTTGACGGCCCAGTCGGTCCAGGGTCCCGCCCAGGTAGGTGAGCTAATGTATGTTTTGTGTTCTGTGTTTCAGCTGCTGGACTGCAGGGGGTGTGTCCCTGCCTTGTCCCTGCCTTCCTGCCCCTTCATGTTTTGTGTGCTGCCGCTGTGTGCCACACACCTAGTGGAGGGGAGTGTGGCTTGGTGGGGGTGGGGGGCCTGTCTCCGTACGGGGGCCCCCTACCGGTCGCATCCGTCCACAGCGGCAGTTGTCGTTGTTGTTGTTGTGGTGTTCGTCCCTCAGGTGGGCGGAGCCCGCGATCCGTCTCACCTGAGGGTCGTTTGTTCGTGGTCATGTCTCGTGGTAAGTGTTTCTCTGTGTGATGTTTGTGTGAAGAGTTCCGCCGTGCTTATGTGTTGTGTGTGTGGCACGGCGAGGACCAGGGCTGTCTTCCCTGGGAAAATTCTTCATGTTGTGTGGGTGTTTAAAGTGTGTACGTATGAACGGGACGTGTGGATCAGTGTGCGTGCTCGTTATGTTAAATGTTAAATGGTTTGTGTGTGACGCTGATACCGCTCGTCACTGTCGCCTCGCTCCCCGTGTTGTCTTGTGTTTCATGTGGGGAGCGACTGCGAACATGAGCGGCGCGTCACTATTTTGTATGTACGTAGAGCGCGCATTTGTGGGTCCCATCTGTTCGTTATTTGTATTTGTTCGTTATTTTTTTGTGTCTAGTCTTTGCGTGTGTGTTTTGTCCTAGCGTGTTTGTGATTTGTTATGTTAAATGTAATTTCACGCATGCTCCTCCCCTTAAATGTGTGTTGGGGGGGACCGGCTGTGGTCCATGGCACGGGACCACAGCCTGTCCCCCCCAACACACAGGGCGTAGCTCCCGAGGGAGGCCCTGACCAGGAACGTGGGGGGTTCTCCTGAATTGGAGGAGACCCCTCCCCCATGGTAGGGGGATCAGGGTAAGTGTGCGTGTGTGTTTTGTGTTGGTGTGTGTATGGGTGTGTGTGTGTATGTGTGTGCAGTGGCGGACTTAGCAATTTGGGGGCTCAAGGTGAATTTAGCTAGGGGGCCAATCAACATTAATATGCGAGAAATAAGTTAGCTAGTCAGGGGGGCCCTACAGTGGGCTGCAGTGGGAGGGGCCCAAGGCAATTGCCTACCAATGCCTCTATGCAAAGACCGCCTCTGTGTGTGTGTATGTGTGTGTGTGTGTGCGCGTTTGTGCACAGGGTGTGTGTGAGGCGTCTAGTGCAGTAGTGTAAAAGTTCTTGTAGTTAGTGCATGTCTCTTTCTGCTCGCAACTTTCTCCTTTCAGCTACTGCCGCTGGCTAGCCCCCTCACCGGGGGTAAAACGAGGAGCTGAGTGCGTAAGTCTCCTCTGCCAGTACACAGCCTGTCCACGCCAAGACTCCTGCAGTGCCTCCTCGCGGCCACACACGTAAACTGGGTCCTCGTGGTCCCAGGCTAAACTGCAGGGGATCTCGGAGCAGCAGTGGGCCCCAGAGATGCGGTGTGTAGGCCCACCACAGGGTGGACACGTCCTAGCACCCATCAACCACTGCCCCAACTATGGGCAAATAGCCCCACTGCCTTGTGGGTAGCCTTTTTTCAGGCAAGGGCTAAGGGAGCACACCCTGACAGAAAAGTAAGGCGCTGGTGGCGCGCAATAGGCGGACCTGAACAGAAACAGGACCCGGCAGCCTCCTGCAGATAGCGCACCCCCTACAGCACTTAAAAATCTCCTGGCGCAGGTATCCACCTCTGACCAATGGTGATATTACCGATCCACATCTGGTTGAAGTCTGACAGCGATGGGGTGTCTGGCGACGGGGGCAGGTTTGAATTGGCTGGGAGCTCCTAGTCAGAGCCCTACATGTCAGCGTCATAGGGTATTGGTCGCTCACAGCTGGGGCTGAGTGGCAGCTGTTCTCGGCAGACCCCTGTGTGACTGAGCAGCCCTATTTAGGGACCGCACTGCTCACCTCAGTTTTGAGGAGGGACCTTGAAAAGGTGGTCTAAAAAACGCCCGCGTAACTTGTACCTGGACAGGCTACCTCACCTGCCGGGTTATTCCATATCTGCGGTCGAAAAAGGAAAAATCGACGAAATATTGTAGAAGTGTTTTTCTTTGAATTTCCTCATAGCTACAATTGATAACAAAAAAGAGAAAATAAATAAAACAAGGAGAGGGTCAAGGGGGAAAGGTGGAAAGATCAACTACAAGAAGAGAGATCCAGTCTGTTAGGAGAATAAAGGTAAGAGTAAAAATGAAATAACTGTTCCAGGGAAAGCACCTGATTGTCTGGACAACAAGGAGGTAAACCTCACACAAAGATAAACATACACATACAAAATTTCTTCACTCTGGTATGTGGATGCTGGCCTCTAACCCAGCAAAAGACATTCATCCCATGTTGATAACACATTTGCTAATTTGCTGTCATCTACCTGTTCAATAGCTATTAATATCAACAACATTCAAACTTACAGTTCAGCTGAAAAACATTCACCTGTTATTACCATGTAATATTTAATTAGAGTTTATTGATAAATTCTTTTTTTTGCAGAAGCATCTTTGAAGAGTTCTGAGGTTGTGGCTTTTGAGGACATCGAACAGGCAAATATAAGCACTATGCAACCACCCAGTGAGTCAAGCACATATACATCACATCCCATAATACTGGGATGATACTGGTATTATGTTTTACCATAATATTCGCTCCAGGGGGATAAAAGGTCCAGGAGTGTAGAGTCTTTTTCTTCTTTGAATTTCCTCATAGCTACAACTGAGAAAAGAAAAACAAGGAGAGGGTCAAGGGGGAAAGGTCGGAAAATCAACTACAGGAAGAGAGATCCAGCCTGTGAGGAGAATAAAGGTAAGAGTAAGAATGAAATAACTGCTCCTGGATAATCACCTGATTGTCTGGGTGATAGTGAGGCAAACCTCACACAAAGATAAACACATACACACAAACTCTCTGCTGAATGAGTTGAACAGGTGATAAAGAGATTAATTTGAATTTGGTGTGTGTGTATAACTTTGACTCAGTCCCTATCATGACTCCACTCTATGGTAGGTGCAGGACGGCCACTTGCCCAACACTAGAGCTCCTCCTCCAGCTCTGCTACTGCTGTGATCTCCTGCACAACTGACACACCGCAGATTCCTGGACAAACTACACACGCACATAAACACAAAAATACACACATGGTGCAAATAAACTACAGCATTATGAAAATGAATTCACTTGTGACAATTCTTCTTAATAACATGAGATTCAGTGTCAGTGACTGTTTGAAGTCCAGTATTCTGCGATATATTGTTAACTAAACACAAAAAATATATTGATTACTTAAATAGCAATATTAAATGAGACCTAACTGTTCACTGTTCACTTTAGGTGATTAAACTATAAACAGGTGTGCTTGACAAGTGGTGTTTGTGGTTTCATTCATGAATGAATGAAATGAAAATTTAAATTGGTCCATTCCACAGCTTTTTAAAAAATAATGCCCCGGGTACAGCCGCTAACTCCTCCCTTTGGACGTGTATGTCTCCCATGTGGAGTTGGAGTATTTGGGGGATGGCGGTGTGAAGAGAGGGGAGCCCCATGTCTTCTATTCAGGGGGGGGGGGAAGTTGGAATGCTCAGAAGAGGAAGATCTGAAGATGGAGCAACCCCCCCCCCCCCCCCCCCCCACACCTCTGCCTCTGAGGGTGGAGACATGCACACTCAACAAAGAGAAGGTGCACAGCGGCACGCAATCCCGGCCCGTCTAACATACCATAACATCATAACGTCATAACATACCCTGGTCAAGAAGGCTGGAGACCTCCCTCCAGATACCAGTGGGGGATCTACCAGGACCCAGAAAGCAGCTACGCAGGTGCTAAGGCAGCTGGTGCGGAGGCTGGGGTGTGCTCTGAGAGGGTGCCCAGGGGTGGAGCACGACTCCCAGCTGCTCTTACTCCCAGTGTGCCTCTCCGAGGCTCAGTCCCAACCGTCGCAGGGTTTCCTCCCTTGGCGGCGTTTAGGGGTTTGCCGCCCCTGCTCGGTACAGGGGTTCAGGGGTAATAATAATACCTCCTCTGCACCCCAGCCTCATCTGTGCCATGTTTTCTAAGGTGGGAGAAAGAGTAAGCCAAAGAAGAAACAGGATTAGTCCCCATACAGTTGAGAAAACTTTTATTCTTAAATAAAAATTGTTCTTTGTAACATTGTTCATCTGGTCTCAGTTTATTGAGCATGTTTGTGTTGTCATGTATAAGTCCATCTTGGTGTGGATTTATAAACATGAGTTCTTTATGCAATTCCTGTACAGTCCCAAACTTCTTGATAGTTGGTAATGTTATACATGAGTCCTTTATGTAATTCCTGTTTAGTCCTATCCATCATCCACACTGGTTACTCAGGGCAGTGGGTTGATCCTCCCTCATATCTGGTTAGGCAGGAGGTGGCTGGCCCAGGATGGATCTTTGGAAAGGCTCGTCTCTCCTCATCTCGGTGTGCCTCGAGTAGGCAGGCAGCAATGTGGAGAAGATAGAACAGGGAAAATTAGCTCTGTATAAGGACATATACGTGACAGATGAAATTATAAACATTTCTGGAGTGTGGCAGCAACTCCTTCATTAAACTAAATTACTACAGCCTAGCTTAAAAAGGCAGACCCAGAAGGTAACATAGACTTGGGAGCATTCTGAGACATTAGCATCCATCCACTGCACTGTCAACAAACTTGAGTGACCACGTGCAGTGACAGGATGACAGCACCAGCGCTCCAGTCTACCATAAAACCCTTCGCCTATGAACCCCTGGATCTGTACCTTTATCTAAGGGGGCTTATTAGTTACCAAACGCTAAACTTAATAAGTGGGTTTTCAACCTAGACTTAAAGATTGAGACTGTGTCAGAGTCTGGGACGCATTTTGGAAGATTATTCCAAAGCTGGGGGAGGCTTACAAGAAAAGGCTCTTCCCCCTGCTGTTACTTTATTAATTGTTGGAACTAACCAATCTACTCAGAAGAATCTCATTATCAAGACTGCTTAAAAACATTTTGAGATTTGCATATAGTCTGGTTGTCACATGTCAATCAATAGCTCTGAGGTGTGGCAAAATTTACTTCAGCAGCTATATCTCAGCAATGCTTTGACCAATCTTCATGAAAATTGATCAGCTAATAGGGCACATGACTTTGAGGTCACAGGTCCAAGATGACCACGATTGTCCAATAGGGGGCGCTAAAAACATGGGAAAAACTGTTTCTCAGAAACCATTAGACACAACAAGCCAAAACTTTACATGCATCATCAGGGGCCCAAGTGGTATCAAGGCACACAATGATGACATCATCACTCAAAAAAACATGGCCGCCATGAGCCAATTAATTTAAATTTTTATTAATTGGCCATTTGACAGACTTACTATTGGCCAATCAACATGAAACCTCACCACTGTGCATATCTCAAGACTCTGTTACGCTGTGCAGTTTCGAAACATTTGTGAAAACCATGCATAACACCTCCATATTTTCGCTTAGGATTATGAAACTTGATTCTTTTGATTCCTTGCACTACACCTGACAACTTTGCAATTACAAGTTCTATTTAAAAATGCATAGTTTTGTCACATTCATCAATTGTTTGAAAACAGCTCTTTACGAACTAGTCCTAGGAATTTTATCCAATTATGGCAAAATTGGTATGAGCATAATCTGTAGACTCTGGAGGTAAAAACTGCCTCCATAACTTTGCAGTTACATCTCATAACAAAAAGTGCACTGCCTGACCAGAAATAAACCTTTTATTTCACCAAAATGTCCTATTTCATTTCTGAGATTAATGAGATATCAGTATGGTAGTACTTGGGCTCCATCTAGTGGCCAAATTCCAGAACTGAATAAAAACTATTGCTCACATGAAATACCACACAAACACACCACAAAGCTGATCTCAGCATGTGATTTAGTTCTGTGATCTAATAATTTCAGTGGCATTTTTTTCCACTGAAACAGCTTTCTTTCAACTTTTGGGTCTAAAGGACCTTTTGGGCTTCTTTATGCCTATTAAGGCCAAAAAGCCTATTCGTGTGTGAACCCGCCAATCGCCGCTTGCGGCTATATTTGCATTTGCAACTGTTGCTTCATTCATCATAGCTTGAATAAAATATTTCGGAAGAAAACGTGTATCAAAATATTTTGGTTGTCTGAAAAGTTTGGTGTACATACTAAATACTAATCATCATATACCTGCAGACTCACTTATTTACAGCGCAACTTTTAATATGAAGGCCTGAAAAACATCCTTAACCAGTCATTAAGACTTATGCACTTAAAAATTCCTTAAGTATGGGAACAGAATTCATAAGGAAGTCATACATGATTTTGCTTGTTTGACCTGTTCAGACAACAAGAATTCCTTTTGGCTCTCTTTTGCCATCCTAGAAAAAAAAGTGGCTAATACTGAGCACTTGAGAACTCTCCAGGATGATACAGAGACCACACGCCTCATCAAGATTCCTCCACAAGATGAGACAAAACCATCAAAGATATGCTCATTATGCATGAGATAAATTATCATTTGGAAAATTACTGGCACTGTAGCTTGCAACCGCTCTAGATGTTGCACACAAATTTATGAAAAAAAATCTGAACTTTTCTCAGAGAAATCAGAACTTTCTTTTACCACACACTGTTTCTCATGCAGGATCCTATATTACTTGCAAGAGATAATCGAGAGAAGGCTTACTTATTGATTTGTTGAACACTCTAGTTAACACTTTCGCATCCCACTTGCAATCTATTTCTACTATTATGGGACGCCTATTCAAATAGATTGCAAGTGGGATGTTTTGTGATTACCGATCCCACTCTCTCTCTTTTCACACACACACACTCTCTCTCTCTCTCCACACATACACACAAACACTCTCTCTCTCTTCACGCACACACACACACACACACACACACACACACACACACACACACACACACACTCTCTCTCTCTCTCAACAGACACACACAAACACAAACACACTCTCTCTCTCTTCACACACACACACAAACACTCTCTCTTCACACACACACACTCTCTCTCTCTTCACACACAAACAAACACTCTCTCTCTCCACACACACACAAACACTCTCTCTCTCTTCACACACACAAACACTCTCTCGCTCTCTTCACACACACACACATACTCTCTCTCTCCCACTTCCAATCTATTTCTACTATTATGGGATACCTATTCAAATAGATTGCAAGTGGGATGTTTTGTGATTACCGTTCCCACTTCCAATCTATTGCCAGTATATTCAAATAGATTGCTAGTGGGATGTTTTGTGATTACCGATCCCACTTGCAATCTATTTCCACTATTATGGGATGCCTATTCAAATAGATTGCAAGTGGGATGTTTTGTGATTACCGATCCCACTTCCAATCTATTTGAATGGGATCCCACTTCCAATCTATTTTCATGTGTCAAGTAGATTGGAATTGGGATGATTCATGATTACCATCCCTCTTCCAATACACACACACACACATACACACTCACTCATACACACTCACTCACACACACACACACACACATACACACTCATGCACACACACTCACTCACACACACATACACACTCACTCACACACACACACACACACACACACACTCTCTCTCTCTCACACACACACACACACACACACACACACACACACACACACACACACGTCAGAGTCCCCCTGACTCACTGTGTGAGTTTGATTAAATTTGCACAAAGTAAAAATTTTGGCTGAAAAAACTGCATCCCAATTCCAATCAATTCAAATCAATTGGGATGATTTGTACTTACCAATCCCACTTCCAATCTATTTGAATAGGATCCCACTTCCAATTTATTTTCATGTGCCAAATAACTTGGAATTGGGATGCCATTCACATAGATTGACTTCTAAGTATTTTATTTAAAATAAATGACTGAAACACTTCAAAAACCATTTATTCATCTTCCCCATGTCTGGTTTATGCAAGCTAACTCCTAGGCGATTTCTCATGTAAAATTACAAAAAATTATCAGTGTTTTGAAACGTCTGAACTTGGCAGCGAATAGCTCCGCCATTATGATGCTAACTTCCGCTAGCATCTATATGGGATTTCGCATATAACGTTAGCATCAAGCTAACTCCTAGGCGATGTGCATGTTACAATAAAGCTTTGAATCCTTTGAATCAAGCAAATTGTGTTGTATAATTTCTTAGCTAACCAGCACAGTCAATAACACAATATATAATGAGTAGTTCTAGCCTGCTGTTTAGATCACAAACAATTATCAGTGTTTTGAAACGTCTGAACTTGGCAAAGAATAGCTCCGCCATGATAATGCTAACTTTCGCTAGCATCTATATGGGATTTCGCATATAACGTTAGCATCAAGCTAACTCCTAGGCGATTTCTCATGTAACATAAGCAGATATCTAAATCCAAAGGGATCTCCCATATAATATTAGCATCAAGCTAATTGTTACAGAAGTGGTGAAGTGCAGAACCAGCAGATTAAAGAACTCTTTTCCCTACTGCCATCAGACTCTCAAACTCTTTTTTTGCACTGTCATTTGCACTACACTATGGGCTACAGCAATATATTTATATTTATTACTAAGGAATCCCATGTTGGTGGAGGGAACAGTGGTGATGAGGAGGTGTTGGGTAGATGTTAAAGAAAGGAATACGGAAGGACAAGTGGTCCCCAAATGTATGAACATTTGTGTTTAAACTTTAGGCCTATGCCTACAGCGCAATAGCTTAGGCTATTGGCTGCCAAACGCCAACGCTTCGAGCTACGGACTTCATGCTCGGGATGCTGCATCAGGCCATCACAGAGATGACCTCCACCGATTTTGGGACCTCTACGTCAAAATTTGGGCCCTCAGCGTCCCCAAATGTATGCACATTTGTGTTTAAACTTTAGGCCTACGACTACAGGGCAATAGCTTATTGGCTGCCAAACGCCAACGCTTCGAGCTACGGACTTGCAACTAGGTATCCTGCATCAGGCCTTCACAGAGACGACCTGGACCGATTTTGGGACCCCTATGTCAAATTTTGGCCCCTCAGCGTCCCCAAATGTATGAACATTTGTGTTTGACCTTTAGGCCTACGACTACAGCGCAATAGCTTATTGGCTGCCAAACGCCAACGCTTCGAGCTACGGACTTGCAACTCAGGATCCTGCATCGGGCCATTACAGAGATGACCGCGACCAATTTTGGGACCTCTACATTACATTTTGGCCCCTCAGCGTCCCCAAATGTATGAACATTTGTGTTTAAACTTTAGGCCTACGACTACAGCGCAATAGCTTATTGGCTGCCAAACGCCAACGCTTCGAGCTACAGAGTTGCAACTCAGGATCCTGCATTGGGCCATCACAGAGACGACCTCGACCGATTTTGGGACCTCTACGTCATTTTTTGGCCCCTCAGCGTCCCCAAATGTATGCTTGTGACTGCTCTGTGTTAGAAAAAAAACACCTTCAAAACTTAGCCACGCCCATTAAAGTGAATGGAGAAGGCCCAAACGCATGCTACGCCCAAACCGTGTGACCTAGGGGTCTGTGCTTCGGTTTGGTTCATCAGTGGGGTGTCCACATAAAGCTTGTTTAACGGCGTGCGGCTGCGTCCAGCCGTTTGGAAGCACTGGTACACCATGTCTGCAATTTCTAAAATGGCAGACAGCATGCCGTGCCATGTGCTTTTTTTTAGGTTTAGGGTTGCGGTGAGGCTTCTGAAGCACGTAGGGTCATGACATTTTTTATGTGGGTTGTCTGAGGGCCCATAAATGACATATTGGAGCCCCACCCCCCTAAGTGGGCGGGAACAAAAAATTGCCTTTTTACCTGTCCGTGAAAAATGAATGGAAATAGATTGGGAGTGGGATGTGGCCAATCAGGGCTTAGGGAGGTGCTTTGACATTGGGGCTTCGAATGCTGGTTTGTCCCGGGGCCCTCGACCACATATCCGAAAACCGCGTGGCTAGGACCTTCCAGAGCCTTGTAAAAAAATCTGAAAAAAATATTCCTGAAAAATATTTTCAATGGACTTTTGAATGGACTGGGAAAAGGGATCTGTGTCCACGAACCATCTATCAGATAAATTGGAAGTGGGATGCGATAGGGTTAGGGTTAGTGGTGTGAAAATTCCGTGAAAATTCCGCTTGGTTTTCGGACTCATGCTTACAGTATGTTGTTCCAGAGCCCTCCCAGACATCCCCTATGAAATTTCATGACCCTACGACCTCGGGAAAGTCACTTCCTGTTCCACTTACTGGTTCGTTTTTCGACTTCCCGACCGCTTACGGACACGAGCTTTTAGTATGTTGTTTCTGGTCCCCTGCAAAGTTTCGAGCCGATTGGCCCATGGGAACACCTACTTCCGGGCCACGCCCACTTTGGGGGGCGGGGCTTAAATATGTTGTTCCAGGCCCCCCCCACTACCCCCCTATCAAGTCTCAAGCCGATCGGCCAATGGGAACACCTACGTCCGGGCCACGCCCACGTTTGGGGGCGGGGCTTCAATATGTTGTTCCAGGGGCCCCCCACTACCCCCCTATCAAGTTTCAGACCCCTACGACATTCGGTTCTCTTCCTGCGCTCCTACCTCTAATTCCTGAACTTGTACACGCCCACCTGGGGTGGGTAGTGGCCAACCATCCCACTTGCAATCTATTTCAATACCAAGCAAACACATGGAATAAACTGGAAATGGGATGTGGGTGGGGTGTGTCCAAACGTCCCACTTACAATCTATTTGAATAGCATGCCAACACATAGAATAAATTGGAAATGGGATGCCATGCCCGTTTGCCCATTATGCCACGTGTTAGGTCTTAAAACTGACTCTGGATCAGTGTGCGGTATTGGGTGTGGTCCACGAATAGCTCGAGAGCGCCCCTACAGGCGTCCGCGAACCCACTATTGACCGTGGTAATCTGGTCAGTAAAGGTAATCGCATCGTGTCCAATCTGCAATTTAGTTAAAACAGCAACTGGGATCCGCGTTCGGGTTGCGATACCACTTGGCCACTATGGCGCCCACTGGCAATCTATCTGAATGGGAAGTGGGATGTGAAATAGGGGTACTTTACTTACTCTGGAAAGCCTTGAGTACTTCACTGCAATTTAGGTAGTGAAGGTTTTTATTAGTCTCTATATCTTTTTCTTTAGTACACTTGTTACACACCTGGAATCTTCTTGTGTATGTGTGTGTTCAAATGTAATCATTAGAGCTTACAGAAATAAACATTTTATTATATATATATAAAATCAATCTCTGTCTTACCCTATCTTGAAAAACATTCCATATAACTGAACATTAGATACGGAATGAGAATTACAGCTCTGGGCATGACTTTATTTACTATAAATGTATGTTAGTGTGATGCTAGATTTCAGCAAATGTTTTGCTTGTTACAATTCACCAAAAATACATCTGTTTTACATGCAAAGTTATTCAAACATCTGTGCATGAAAATACATCTAAAGTACAAACATATTCTGTTTACTCCACCAATATACCTGGTCATGCAAAAGTCTAGGACAGGTCCCACTTATAACATAGACCAAAATCAATTAGTCAGTACCTCATTAAAGGAGTGTTCATCTATCTGCAAAATGTACATTACATACTGCAACATCATACAGCATATATTAAGCTAATACTATGCCATTACTCTTATTAGCTATACAGTACAAAAGTAATTTTGTGAATCATAGCTTTTTCTTTTTTTAAAACAACCATTCAAGACTCTTCATTGAAAAGTAACATTACTCATACCAAACAACATAAAGACTATAGATCCTTGTAATTTATTACATGCACAAGAAACATTCTGCATAGTTACCTCAGGATATGTCAACAGAAAATAACAATCATAGAACAATATATAACTATAGTCACCATGACAACAGTTATCATAAGTGTTAGTATTTCAAAGTGCAAACAGAGCAGAGTTCCTAGGCGTGTTAAACCTGATGTGATTCGCTAAAATCGGTGCTCCTTATTTAAAAGGACTTCTGAGTTTAAGGATTTAGCTTTTTGCTAATTCAAAATGTTAAAAACGTTTGACTTTCTTCATCTCTCTTTCATTTAAAGTGCAGGCACAGTAAGAAATGCACAAACATCTCCATCTTCAAGTAAAATCCATGTTGGGGTTTATTTTGGTCTGTAGGTCTGGCTGGCAGCTCTCAGGTGATCGGGAGGTTCTTCACAAACTCTCTTAAGCTCTTGCGGATATTGGAAGTTTGGGAAGCAGCACAGTCCAGCAGCGCAGGGCCCATGACTATTAATCCATCCAATGTATACAGTACAACTTTTAGCTTCTATAAAGAAACTTAATACCCTTATGTATGATCTAAGTGCACAATCAAATGATCATATTCTATTCGATGGCTTAGTTTGCACCAGTTAGTGTACATCTGTATTTTTTAACAGAAAATGTTTGTATGTCCTCTGTGAGCTAGCTAACTAGCCTATTCTTTAAGCAGTTTGAAGGGCAGTTTGGATCAGCAGAGTGGATATGGAACACAATAAAAAGAATATATAAGAGGATAAATAACTAAAAATATTGATATAGGCCAGGGCAATATTTTGAAAGAACAATGGAGAAGTAAAAACTGCAGCCAAAATCAGTGCTGTGTTAGCTTCTTGTGACTGTTGTTGCTATCTGAAAGCCACAGTTTAAAGCTCACTGCATGCTAACTGACCAGAGTCCTCCAGCGAGAAGGGCGCTCATGCTCCAAATGGGGGTGCAGTTCTGCACCATGCTGTCCAGAGCTTGGGAGGACCAAGACTCAAAAGGGAACCCATCGTCCATTGGGCGGCCCGTTAACACACAAATTACACAAAAACAAATTATACAGATGAATACACAAGTCACAAATAAATCACACAATCAGGCTAAGTATAAGGTAACTAGAATGAAAGTTCTGGGTGTTGATATTGTCAATGTAAATGTCTTGTCATGAACGCCAGGTTTTCATTCCGTGTCGGAGTGATGATACTGGTATTGTAGGCTCCAACTGCAGAGTTACTCCCCAGGTGAACCTCGGAGAAGAAAGATATGTGATGTGGTAAATATGTAACAGATAAGAGGATCTAGACCTCTACAAGACATTTCAGACCTTGACAACACAAGTCAGATGTCGACAACACAACACAGACCCCCATCACAGCACAGAAACTTATAATACAAGAAAACGCAGACCCTTCGAACACAAATCAGACTACTACAACAATTTCAGACCTCTGCAATACGTAAGATATAAATACTATATAATTTATTAATAATCGAAAATTCTTTATACCTGCATATGGATCCTCACTCTCATTCACTGTCCATTTTGTGGACATGTCAGACCTCTACAACACAGCAACTTTCAGACCTTTGCAACAAGACTGAATTGTGTTGTAGATATCTGACCTACATTGCAAAGGTCTCACTTGTTAATGAGAAAAAAACGAACATCTCTCCAAACTTAATGCAAATGGATAAATCTTTTTTACAATAAAATCTGTAGCGAAGTCCATGAATGAACTACGGATTGAGCAGAGAGGGACTGAACATCCAGTAACAAAATATCTCACCATATATACATTTGAAAATACCTTGAGGCTGCTTCTGCCTGTACTGCCAAAGGGCAGAGAAAGGCTCAACTCATTTATTGTAGTTTGCTGTGAAAATCCCTGCCTGTATTGATTGATTCATGGAGTATCAAAACGTCAAACTTCATGTGTGCAACTGGAAAAATATCACAGCAGCTATAAAAAACAAACAAACAAAAAACTATAGAGAATTGGAACGTCAGCAGACATGAAAGACGCAATGCATTATGGGAGTTTAGGACACAGAAGCTACAGTAGCGACTGGTTAACTAAGAGGCTCAATTACTTTAATTCAGTACAAATTACGATGAAATGGTGAATGCTTGCTGTGTTATCAAGTGCCACAATCGCTCTCACAACAGGAGAGGGAAATGTATCGAAAAAGGAGTATGTGTTTTCAGCTACAAAACCTACAAAAAAATGTGTACAATCAATACTACTACTACTACAATAATAATACATATAGTATATAATATATATACACACAGAGTATATGGAAGTGTATAAAATCAATACTACTACTACTACAATAATAATAGTCAAAGTCAAATTTATTTATATAGCGCTTTTCACAACACACGTTGTCACAAAGCAGCTTTACAATCGTATGGGTCCAGAATCCTAATGAGCAAGCCAAAGGTGACAGTGGCGAGGAAAACTCCCTATAAGGTGGGGATTAGGAAGAAACCTCGGGAGGACCAAGACTCAAAAGGGAACCCATCCTCCATTGGGCGGCCCGTTAACACAAGTCCGTGGCCGCAATGTGGTTTCAAAGTTCCACAGCAACAGTCAAGGCTCCTGTTCCCCGGCCAAGCAGCCTCAGTCCCCTCGGTGCAGGCGGTGGGCCTCAGGCGGGCCAGCATCAGCACGACCCCTCGTGGCAACGGCTCATCCAACCCCGGCATCAGCACATTCACCGGCAAGCCAGACCATCCCCCAGGTGCCTGCAGGTGCCTGTCTCCAATCGTCTTGGGTGGAGGCATGCAAGAAGATAGACAATACAGACTGAGTGGACATGAATTTAAACCACCATTGATTTAAATGTACATAGCTCACGTGCCAGTGATGAGCATGTGGCTCCGGCAGGCTAATCTATAGCAGCATAACTAAAGGGAGGGGTTCAGAGGTGAACACAGGCATGAGGGCTCACTGAGACATTGCTTTCCAGTCAAGTCATTGTCACAAATAGAGTGATGCCATGACACAGCTGGAGGACAGCATCAACATCTCAGATCACCAGAAATCTCAACGTCTGGGGGCCCCCAAGCCCCTACACCTTACAAGGGAAATATTAGCTGAAGGCTTGATTAAATAGGTGAGTCTTAAGTCTAGGTTTAAAGATTGGAACTGTGTCAGAATCTCGTATTGGAGCTGGAAGGCTATTCCATAATACATGGGTCATTCTACAGAAATGTCCGTTTTTCTGTCCCTAGACTTAACAGGGCAGTTGCATTTTAAAATCCCTCAAATTTAGGGATTTATTTACATTTTAAGACAAAACAACATGATATTTGAACAATTATATCTTTTTGAACCACTTATGAGTCAGTTTCTCTTTTCAACCATTTTAGTGTTTTTCCAAGTTCTGTCCTCGTTGTCATGCTGGGAAACTAAGGGCTTTAATTTTTGAATGGAAAACATTTTCTGTTTAAATTGTTGTTGTTGTCATGCTGACCGGTGTCGGCCAGAGGAGCATGGGTTCCCCCCGAGTCTTGGTTCCTCTCAAGGTTTCTTCCTCTAGGGAGTTTTTCCTTGCCACTGTCGCCCTTGGCTTGCTCACTGGAGGCTAGGACTCGGCACTTGTAAAGCTGCTTTGTGACAACAACTGTTGTAAAAAGCGCTATATAAATAAAATTTGATTGATTGATTGATTGATATACTTTATTAACTCAACTGCAGTTATGTGTCCATAAAGGTCCAATATGTCACACAAAATATAAAAAAAACACAATATTGCAAATAAATATAATAAAATACATAATAAATGTGTATGTCCCCTATATTCATGTCACTGGTGTTACTGTATGACAAAAGACTATTATTTTAATATACAAAGCCATGCTGATGACATCACAGGAAGTCATTTTGTTTCCTCTCTGAAGATTATTGAAAACAGACACATTGTAAGTTCAATGTCATTTTTCATTTTTTATAAATTTTATCATCTACCCTAAGATTTCCTTCGAAGCTTCAGTGCAAGTCACTGGTATGCCCTACTTTAATCTTTGGAAAATGAACATAGAATAATAAAAATTGATTAATTTATACATAATTCAGTGAGTAGTTCATGACAGTCAACATGTGGTTTGATTCCCTGTGGCAGCTATTTTGTAAAAAAAACTGTTATGACAGTTGTCACCGGTGTTACTGTCACGATGGGTAACGGTACATGAAATCTTCAAATAAATGTACAAAAAAGGCAAAAAGCCATTTAGGTGTACCTTATGTATGTTCTTATAGCCAATCAGTACAGTAATAATGTAGTATAATTTAAAATCCTAAAAAAATAAATTTATGTAGGAAAAATGTCCACCTGTCAAAAGTGGACGTTTTTGTAGAATGACCCACATATAGTATATATGTATATACATATATACAGTATATAGAAATGTGTACAATCAATACTTCTACTACTACTATAATAATAATGAAGGGAAACGTTAATTCCCTTTATTTTGTCAAAATACCAGTTTTTTTTCTTCTGTATTTATCTCGTGGCAGTGAGTGATATCACATGCACGGTCCATTTATTCTTGGATGCGTGTCCTAAAACATGGCGGCCACTACCCAGCATGCAATGCGTCGTGACGTAGATTCCCATTCTATATACAGAGCAGTGTAACGTTTCGCAACTTGGAGACGGACGCAAATGCGGAAGAAAACTCAATTTATTGAGAGAAACACTCTGAGCCTCTTGGAGGCGAATCGTGCCAACCCTTAACGCACGGGAACGGCGAGGCATGTTAAACACGAGACAGCTTTACTTTAACAGACAAGCAGTACTTTAACAGACATGCAGTATAACTCAAAGCCTTACATAGGCCAGTCGTGTTGAGACAGATCTACGTTCATAGACAGGCAGTATATAATACATGTAACATGGCCAGTAACACTCTTTACGTGACGACTAGATCACCGACAGTACATAACGTATGCAACCTAGGCAGTAACACTCTTTACATGACGACCGGATCACCGACAGTACATAACACATGTAACATGGGCAGTAACACTCTTTACATGACGACTAGATCACCGACAGTACATAACGTATGCAAACTGGGCAGTAACACTCTTTACGTGACGACTAGATCACCGACAGTACATAACACATGTAACATGGGCAGTAACACTCTTTACGTGACGACTAGATCACCGACAGTACATAACGTATGCAACCTGGGCAGTAACACTCTTTACGTGACGACTAGATCACCGACAGTACATAACGTATGCAACCTGGGCAGTAACACTCTTTACGTGACGACTAGATCACCGACAGTACATAACACATGCACACAGAACCTCGCAGAGAATAAACGGCTCTGCAAACCTAACAACCCCAGAACCTCAAGGATCAAAGCGAGAGACTACTTAACTTTGGTAGCGTAGATAAAGAAAGCCGGAACGACAGGTGAGCACGACTCAACGACCAGAAATGGAAGAACAACAGTACCGGACTAGACAGACGAAATCTACCCACGGAGAAACGGTGAGACTAAGCACGGGTAACGAACAGGATGACTCACGCCAGGAGATTAGACATCGAAGAATATAACTGGATACTAATCAGCCGAGAACTCAAAACAGCTGAGTGACTCTAGAAACCAAACTAACACAGAGGGCGGGGCTAACACTTCACAAAGACTATTGAAACGCAAGAAACAGAAGAGACGGAACATGACCATGTAACAGTACCCCCCCCTAAAGCGTGCCACACTGGGGCACGCAAAAATCCCCTCAAAGGGGACCGATAGAATCAGACAAAAACCCAGAAGAAGCCAGGGAAGACGAACTAGACACCGGGATAACAACCGGCGTGGACAACTCGGACCTAGAGGGGACAAAAGAGGACCGACAATGGGCAAAGGAAACAGACGATGAGTCCGGCCCACGGTCTGATAACTCGCAAAATGAACCAGAAGGATCCCTAACAGAACACGAAGACCCCAGCGCAGGACCACTCGAAGACAGTACCGAGGCCCAGCCGACGCAGACACGGGCCCGACCGACTGAGAATTTGTTCCAAGAGAACGGGAGGGTCGCAGATCCCTGGGGCACTGGACAGGATCCAGGGCAACGGACACCGGACTGGCAGGCACAGACTCAGCTAAACCGGAACCCAATGGAGACTCCGAAGAGGGGCCATGGGGAACAAAACTAACACCAGATGAACACACAAAAACAGATAACAATATACACAAAACAACAGACATATGCACCGGCACCCAATACGTAAGCACACAAGGCATAGACAAACACATAGGAACAGAAACGTAATGTTTACACACTTCCCGAACAACAGGAACCAGTACAGGCAAAGACATCATAACAGGCACAGGGACTAAAACATAACCTGGAACAGGGGCAAGGAGTAAGGGCATAGTCCTACAGTCAAAGCTGTTTAAAAGATCAAAAATAGAAAGGACACTTCCAGAAGGCTCTTCTGTGGTCGAATTTGTAACAGAAGTACCGCATAGGGGCTCTTGGTAAGCTGGATGAACAGGAACCGACTCCATCTGAGTGTCAGGCAGAATGGCCTCCGGGACAGACTGGGAGTCAGGCAGAATGGCCTCCGGGACAGACTGGGAGTCAGGCAGCGGACACTCCGGGACAGACTGGGAGTCAGGCAGCGGACACTCCGGGACAGACTGGGAGTCAGGCAGCGGACACTCCGGGACAGACTGGGAGTCAGGCAGCGGACACTCCGGGACAGACTGGGAGTCAGTAAATTCTTTTGAAATACATTTGGAATTTTCAAAAGAATACTGGTAATGGCAACCAAGCTTAAACAAAATATCAGTTTCAATCTTGAGTCAGATATCAACACACAGATTCAAGACTTTTCAACAAGAACATTGACATTTTACCTATCAAAAGCAATGGTAATCTTTCTCATGTTACTTCTCATGTAGATTAACATTTTAAAGTGTAACAGCATAAAATGGATGTTCATTGATGTACAGTGAATTAAGATAAAAACTGTGATGTTTAATGTGTTGTTTCAGAACACTAAGAAGCGTACTTCTACAGCTGTATACGGCCTAGGAAAGAACATATCACCTTCAAAGCGGCTTAGGGATTATTTGGTGGATGGAGTTTCAACATTTACAAGTGAAGGTCCCAAGTCTGAAGCCACAGAGAAAACTCCTCAGATGAAGCCAGACACCTCCTTTAAAACTGAGGTAAATTCAGATGTAGGTGAACAATTGTGATAAATGGTTCTAAAGCCTCAAGCCTGAACTGTAGTAGCAGGTTAGAAATATGCCCTCCATTTTGTGCAGGTAGTGAATGATCGATGAAAATAACTTTTTTATTGTCTTGATTTAGCCTGCAAAGAGGAGGAAGAGGGAGACTGAGATGCTGGAGAGTCTGGGAAAGCCCTCAGAGTTTGTGGAGGAGTGCTATATGAACAACGCTGCTATTCTTCCACACCTCTGTTCACTCCCAACCACTGCTCACTCATCCAACACAGCCATGAGCTCCATCTGTGGCCAGCTGAGCAGAGACGATCCCTTGATGATCCACGGCCACAGTGTGCAGGGGTACCAAGACATCTACCACCGTGTCGTGGATCCCATGCTCAGGACTCCCTCCGGACAGCCTCGGCCCTACAGCTTGGATCTGGGCCGCAGGATTAAGCAGCGCCTGTGGGAGGTGCTGTACTGTCCCAGTCAACAAGAGGAAGTGCAGCCTGATTGACAGCTCCGTGTTTCTGAGACCTTCTCCACACCTACTCTAAAAAGCTTCGCGCCACATGTTAAAGTGGACATCAGTGGAGAGCCCATGCCGCGACAGCCTAAGAAGAAAAGGCCAAGACACTAACATCATTATTATTATTATTATATTACACTTACTATAATATTTACTATTACTTCTACATTTCTATAATCATTAACTTCATATTTTACAATTAGATATTCTGTATTTGTCACGGTACGCCGGCCCCCTACCGGTCGCCTCCGTCCACAGTGGCAGTTGTTGTTGTTGTGGTGTTTGTCCCTGAGGTGGGCGGAGCCCGCGATCCGTCTCACCTGAAGGTGATCTAATGTATGTTTTGTGTTCTGTGTTTCAGCTCCTGGACTGCAGGGGGTGTGTCCCTGCCTTGTCCCTGCCTTCCTGCCCCTTCATGTTTTGTGTGCTGCCGCTGTGTGCCAGTCGCATCCGTCCACAGCGGCAGTTGTCGTTGTTGTGGTGTTTGTCCCTCAGGTGGGCGGAGCCCGCGATCCGTCTCACCTGAGGGTGATCTAATGTATGTTTTGTGTTCTGTGTTTCAGGTGCTGGACTGCAGGGGGTGTGTCCCTGCCTTCCTGCCCCTTCATGTTTTGTGTGCTGCCGCTGTGTGCCACACACCTAGTGTAGGTGGACACCAAGGTATTTGTAGGACCAAGTGTGAGAGTGTGCTTATGTGTGCGCGTGTGTGTGTGTGTGTGTCTCAGTCATACAACTTCCTAAAGCATTGATGTTATGTGTCCTGCCAAAGGACTTCTCTTTAAACAGAATTATGAAGAGAAGAAATATTGTCTCAACAGAAACATGTCAGAACTGTTCCAAAGAGCAACAGTGATTTACTTATTTATAATTTTTTTCTATCTTATGTAAATGTTTGAAAAAAAATTAAAATGGTTTATATAATTGGGATGGGTTCAAGGGTTTATATCAAAATGTTTGTCCTAAAAAAAATTATAAAATGCATATATGAAAGTATAAAATGTTTTTGTTTATTCCAAAATGAATCCCACTGATCATAACTTGTCACTGAAGAGTGTAGGAAGGTTACAAAAACTGGACCTCGACCAAGTATGCAATGTAATTGGTTTCTTTTCACAGAATAAAAGTTACTAAACGACTCTTGTATCGCTTAGCGGCTACCGAGACGTGTGAGGTGTTGGGCCTGACATCCTCACACTGTCCACTAGGGGCGCTACTGCCGATATGGACGGTCGTGCCAGCGGGACAGAACGTATGAAATCACATGCAGACATAGCAGCCAGAGAACGCGGGGTAAACAGCAACCAAAGCGTCTTGTTTTGATTCTAAAGTTAGCTAGCGCTATCTTTAACGATCGTGAATCGACCAAGTTTAAAACCAACAGCTTTATTTCTATATCAAAACCAACTGCTTTATTTCTATAAATATATCCTTGGGTATATAGAAAGGCGCTATATAAGTTGAAGATTCATTCATTCATTCATTCATTCAATACCAACTGCTTTATTTCTAGATTCGTTTTACTGTTTATGTAAAAAACAAATCTGTAATTCTGTAAATATCTGTAATTACCTTTCTTTTTTTAATATCTGTGTTTAAATTGTATTTAGTTTGACTGTTAGTTAAGACTGTTAGTTAAGATCGTGTTTTGGAGGGTATAAGCAGCCTGCAGCATAACGGGACACAGACACGGTGTCGTTCCCTGCCTGTCACTCACCTAACCTCAGTTAGATACTTGACCATTTAGGTTTTCAGAGTGAAAGCTAGATTAAAAGGTTTAGTGAGATGGCGAGCTGCTGTAGCTGGCTGAAAAGGTGGCGTAAGCCTGCAAGGTAAGTCAGTGTATTTTGATTATAAACTGTCCATAAATCGCTGATATCTGAATTGTACTTTTAATCTGCACGACCACGGACGCTAATGAGATGATCAGTAAAGCTCTGGGTAAAGGCTGAAACTCTCCAGTCTCGCTCTCGGAGTCGGTACAAGTTCAGCTCGCTCCAAGGTTAAAGCTACTGCGGGTCGCTAAGCGCACCGTAGTCTCACAGTAACGCATGTCTCTCCCTCAGAGAACCCAGTCAATGTGGCCCCCACGGTGGGCTTCTCCAAGGTGGACCTGAAACGAGGCAAGTTCCAGGTGACCATCTTCGACCTCGGCGGTGGGAAGCGCATCCGCGGCATCTGGGAGAACTACTACTCAGAGTCGCACGGCGTGGTGTTCGTGGTGGACTCCAGCGACATCCAGAGGATCCATGAGACCAGAGCCACCATGGCCGAGGTCCTCCGACACCCTCGAATCGCCGGCAAGCCCGTGCTAGTGTGAGTGGCACATCTCTCGTTACATCTCACACGCGTCTCACGCACGTCTTGTTTCCCGGACCTCCTCGCAGCCTTCAGAGCACCCCTGCACTTCAACACCATAGTTCCTACAACGTCACTGTGAGAAGCACACACCTTAGATCATCCACATGACATCTCCTGTCATAGATGATTCTCCAGCGTGATATTGTGGTAACAGACATCACGAGACACAACATCGCAGACGGCAGACACCATGAGGATGTATTGGTTGTCCGGTGTTGTTTGTGTTTTGTCCGTGTTAGGCACATACACGCACACGCACACACTTCAGTGCTCTGAAGTGCAGACCTTGAGTCATGTGTTTGTGAGAGCTTTCACTTGGCGTACACACAGAGCTCACTCTATACCCCCCCCCCCCCCCCCCAGACTGGCCAATAAGCAGGACCAGGAAGGAGCATTGCCTGAAGCCGACATCATTGAGAGCCTATCACTGGAAAAGCTGGTCAATGAGCAAAAATGTCGCTGTCAGCTTGTGAGTATTTATTCAGTGAGCATCTTCACAGCGGGGAGAAACTTGGTAGCCTACAAGGTTTTCCTGGGGGGGGTACAATCCAGCTGTACCTTTGAGAAAACAAGCCAACGAGACGAGGCTGAACTTGTGCTGACCTCACCAGGAGCCGTGCTCGGCGGTGTTGGGCTACGGCCGGACGGTGGACAAGTCCATCAGGAGAGGCCTGAAATGGCTCCTGAGCAACATCGCCGAGGACTACGAGGCGATCGCCGAGCGCGTGCAGAGGGACACGGCCAAGCAGCGGGCCTGGGAGGAGCAAGACAGGAAGGAGCGAGCAGAACGAGTGAGGAAAATACGGGAGGAGAGGTCAGGAAACCGTGTGTGTGAGAGAGACAGTACTGTTTTGGTTCTGGTGAAATATATATTTTGAAGGGTTTACTCTTCCTGTAGGGACAGAAAAGAGCGTGAGGAGGCGGAGCAGGAAGAGAGGCGAGTGGAGGAGAAGAAGGAGGAGGAGGAGGGTGCCAACATGCCCAGCCCCATCCAGCCAATAAACAGTGTTGTTCATGAGGCAGGTTTCCCTCCCAGCCAATGAGGTGTTTAATGTGCCTCAATGTTCCTCTTAATCAGACCGCTGTTCAAACTTCAGTTAATTTAGTAAATTATTTCAGAAGGACAATAAGGAGGATAAGGAGACGGGAAAGGGAGAGGACGCCCTGCATTTGCACTTTAGTCCTGAAGGATTAGTGGCCAGGTTGTTGGAGGGCAGTGTTAGTGTTTAGCATTCGGTGACACTAAATTAGCAGTAGGCAGCAAGCTTTATCACCGATTTTGGAGTACTCTTTACGTTGGGGTTGTGGTTTGAGCTGTATACGCAATCAAGGGAAGGACTCTTAGGGTATAGCTGCAACTGGGATTAACTAATATTTAATATTTAACTAATATTAACTAATATTTGACCCAGTTCACTCTCACCATAAAACAACTTACACCAGGAAACAGTAGAACATTGGCCAATAGTGAGAGTGCACCAGTTTTGGAAAGATATTTACTATGAATTTCAAAGTTTTCCATGTCAAGAAAATTCACCAAGTTCACTGCACAGCTAGTGAAAGGTAAGAAATAACCTGTAGTTCTCCCCAACAGAGGGAGCTTTGTGTTTAGTATGTGTGCACACATACCAACTTAAACTGCTTCCAAGGTGGAGGCCATGTTTCCAACATTGAAAGAGAAAGACACACTCACTATACCACATATCATGTCTATAGTGTAGCCTACATAAGAAGAATTTTCTCTGAACTTGGTAGTAGTTTTCAGTAATCAGACAGATTTTTTTCAGAACAAAATGGTCTCTCGGAAACTCGCAAAATGAACCAGAAGGATCCCTAACAGAACACGAAGACCCCAGCGCAGGACCACTCGAAGACAGTACCGAGGCCCAGCCGACGCAGACACGGGCCCGACCGACTGAGAATTTGTTCCAAGAGAACGGGAGGGTCGCAGATCCCTGGGGCACTGGACAGGATCCAGGGCAACGGACACCGGACTGGCAGGCACAGACTCAGCTAAACCGGAACCCAATGGAGACTCCGAAGAGGGGCCATGGGGAACAAAACTAACACCAGATGAACACACAAAAACAGATAACAATATACACAAAACAACAGACATATGCACCGGCACCCAATACGTAAGCACACAAGGCATAGACAAACACATAGGAACAGAAACGTAATGTTTACACACTTCCCGAACAACAGGAACCAGTACAGGCAAAGACATCATAACAGGCACAGGGACTAAAACATAACCTGGAACAGGAGCAAGGAGTAAGGGCATAGTCCTACAGTCAAAGCTGTTTAAAAGATCAAAAATAGAAAGGACACTTCCAGAAGGCTCTTCTGTGGTCGAATTTGTAACAGAAGTACCGCATAGGGGCTCTTGGTAAGCTGGATGAACAGGAACCGACTCCATCTGAGTGTCAGGCAGAATGGCCTCCGGGACAGACTGGGAGTCAGGCAGAATGGCCTCCGGGACAGACTGGGAGTCAGGCAGCGGACACTCCGGGACAGACTGGGAGTCAGGCAGCGGACACTCCGGGACAGACTGGGAGTCAGGCAGCGGACACTCCGGGACAGACTGGGAGTCAGGCAGCGGACACTCCGGGACAGACTGGGAGTCAGTAAATTCTTTTGAAATACATTTGGAATTTTCAAAAGAATACTGGTAATGGCAACCAAGCTTAAACAAAATATCAGTTTCAATCTTGAGTCAGATATCAACACACAGATTCAAGACTTTTCAACAAGAACATTGACATTTTACCTATCAAAAGCAATGGTAATCTTTCTCATGTTACTTCTCATGTAGATTAACATTTTAAAGTGTAACAGCATAAAATGGATGTTCATTGATGTACAGTGAATTAAGATAAAAACTGTGATGTTTAATGTGTTGTTTCAGAACACTAAGAAGCGTACTTCTACAGCTGTATACGGCCTAGGAAAGAACATATCACCTTCAAAGCGGCTTAGGGATTATTTGGTGGATGGAGTTTCAACATTTACAAGTGAAGGTCCCAAGTCTGAAGCCACAGAGAAAACTCCTCAGATGAAGCCAGACACCTCCTTTAAAACTGAGGTAAATTCAGATGTAGGTGAACAATTGTGATAAATGGTTCTAAAGCCTCAAGCCTGAACTGTAGTAGCAGGTTAGAAATATGCCCTCCATTTTGTGCAGGTAGTGAATGATCGATGAAAATAACTTTTTTATTGTCTTGATTTAGCCTGCAAAGAGGAGGAAGAGGGAGACTGAGATGCTGGAGAGTCTGGGAAAGCCCTCAGAGTTTGTGGAGGAGTGCTATATGAACAACGCTGCTATTCTTCCACACCTCTGTTCACTCCCAACCACTGCTCACTCATCCAACACAGCCATGAGCTCCATCTGTGGCCAGCTGAGCAGAGACGATCCCTTGATGATCCACGGCCACAGTGTGCAGGGGTACCAAGACATCTACCACCGTGTCGTGGATCCCATGCTCAGGACTCCCTCCGGACAGCCTCGGCCCTACAGCTTGGATCTGGGCCGCAGGATTAAGCAGCGCCTGTGGGAGGTGCTGTACTGTCCCAGTCAACAAGAGGAAGTGCAGCCTGATTGACAGCTCCGTGTTTCTGAGACCTTCTCCACACCTACTCTAAAAAGCTTCGCGCCACATGTTGAAGTGGACATCAGTGGAGAGCCCATGCCGCGACAGCCTAAGAAGAAAAGGCCAAGACACTAACATCATTATTATTATTATTATATTACACTTACTATAATATTTACTATTACTTCTACATTTCTATAATCATTAACTTCATATTTTACAATTAGATATTCTGTATTTGTCACGGTACGCCGGCCCCCTACCGGTCGCCTCCGTCCACAGTGGCAGTTGTTGTTGTTGTGGTGTTTGTCCCTGAGGTGGGCGGAGCCCGCGATCCGTCTCACCTGAAGGTGATCTAATGTATGTTTTGTGTTCTGTGTTTCAGCTCCTGGACTGCAGGGGGTGTGTCCCTGCCTTGTCCCTGCCTTCCTGCCCCTTCATGTTTTGTGTGCTGCCGCTGTGTGCCAGTCGCATCCGTCCACAGCGGCAGTTGTCGTTGTTGTGGTGTTTGTCCCTCAGGTGGGCGGAGCCCGCGATCCGTCTCACCTGAGGGTGATCTAATGTATGTTTTGTGTTCTGTGTTTCAGGTGCTGGACTGCAGGGGGTGTGTCCCTGGCCTTGTCCCTGCCTTCCTGCCCCTTCATGTTTTGTGTGCTGCCGCTGTGTGCCACACACCTAGTGTAGGTGGACACCACGGTATTTGTAGGACCAAGTGTGAGAGTGTGCTTATGTGTGCGCGTGTGTGTGTGTGTGTGTCTCAGTCATACAACTTCCTAAAGCATTGATGTTATGTGTCCTGCCAAAGGACTTCTCTTTAAACAGAATTATGAAGAGAAGAAATATTGTCTCAACAGAAACATGTCAGAACTGTTCCAAAGAGCAACAGTGATTTACTTATTTATAATTTTTTTCTATCTTATGTAAATGTTTGAAAAAAAATTTAAATGGTTTATATAATTGGGATGGGTTCAAGGGTTTATATCAAAATGTTTGTCCTAAAAAAAATTATAAAATGCATATATGAAAGTATAAAATGTTTTTGTTTCTTCCAAAATGAATCCCACTGATCATAACTTGTCACTGAAGAGTGTAGGAAGGTTACAAAAACTGGACCTCGACCAAGTATGCAATGTAATCGGTTTCTTTTCACAGAATAAAAGTTACTAAACGACTCTTGTATCGCTTAGCGGCTACCGAGACGTGTGAGGTGTTGGGCCTGACATCCACACACTGTCTACTAGGGGCGCTACTGCCGATATGGACGGTCGTGCCAGCGGGACAGAACGTATGAAATCACATGCAGCCATAGCAGCCAGAGAACGCGGGGTAAACAGCAACCAAAGCGTCTTGTTTTGATTCTAAAGTTAGCTAGCGCTATCTTTAACGATCGTGAATCGACCAAGTTTAAAACCAACAGCTTTATTTCTATATCAAAACCAACTGCTTTATTTCTATAAATATATCCTTGGGTATATAGAAAGGCGCTATATAAGTTGAAGATTCATTCATTCATTCATTCATTCAATACCAACTGCTTTATTTCTAGATTCGTTTTACTGTTTATGTAAAAAACAAATCTGTAATTCTGTAAATATCTGTAATTACCTTTCTTTTTTTAATATCTGTGTTTAAATTGTATTTAGTTTGACTGTTAGTTAAGACTGTTAGTTAAGATCGTGTTTTGGAGGGTATAAGCAGCCTGCAGCATAACGGGACACAGACACGGTGTCGTTCCCTGCCTGTCACTCACCTAACCTCAGTTAGATACTTGACCATTTAGGTTTTCAGAGTGAAAGCTAGATTAAAAGGTTTAGTGAGATGGCGAGCTGCTGTAGCTGGCTGAAAAGGTGGCGTAAGCCTGCAAGGTAAGTCAGTGTATTTTGATTATAAACTGTCCATAAATTGCTGATATCTGAATTGTACTTTTAATCTGCACGACCACGGACGCTAATGAGATGAGCAGTAAAGCTCTGGGTAAAGGCTGAAACTCTCCAGTCTCGCTCTCGGAGTCGGTACAAGTTCAGCTCGCTCCAAGGTTAAAGCTACTGCGGGTCGCTAAGCGCACCGTAGTCTCACAGTAACGCATGTCTCTCCCTCAGAGAACCCAGTCAATGTGGCCCCCACGGTGGGCTTCTCCAAGGTGGACCTGAAACGAGGCAAGTTCCAGGTGACCATCTTCGACCTCGGCGGTGGGAAGCGCATCCGCGGCATCTGGGAGAACTACTACTCAGAGTCGCACGGCGTGGTGTTCGTGGTGGACTCCAGCGACATCCAGAGGATCCATGAGACCAGAGCCACCATGGCCGAGGTCCTCCGACACCCTCGAATCGCCGGCAAGCCCGTGCTAGTGTGAGTGGCACATCTCTCGTTACATCTCACACGCGTCTCACGCACGTCTTGTTTCCCGGACCTCCTCGCAGCCTTCAGAGCACCCCTGCACTTCAACACCATAGTTCCTACAACGTCACTGTGAGAAGCACACACCTTAGATCATCCACATGACATCTCCTGTCATAGATGATTCTCCAGCGTGATATTGTGGTAACAGACATCACGAGACACAACATCGCAGACGGCAGACACCATGAGGATGTATTGGTTGTCCGGTGTTGTTTGTGTTTTGTCCGTGTTAGGCACATACACGCACACACACACACTTCAGTGCTCTGAAGTGCAGACCTTGAGTCATGTGTTTGTGAGAGCTTTCACTTGGCGTACACACAGAGCTCACTCTATACCCCCCCCCCCCCCCCCCCCCCCCCCCCCCAGACTGGCCAATAAGCAGGACCAGGAAGGAGCATTGCCTGAAGCCGACATCATTGAGAGCCTATCACTGGAAAAGCTGGTCAATGAGCAAAAATGTCGCTGTCAGCTTGTGAGTATTTATTCAGTGAGCATCTTCACAGCGGGGAGAAACTTGGTAGCCTACAAGGTTTTCCTGGGGGGGGTACAATCCAGCTGTACCTTTGAGAAAACAAGCCAACGAGACGAGGCTGAACTTGTGCTGACCTCACCAGGAGCCGTGCTCGGCGGTGTTGGGCTACGGCCGGACGGTGGACAAGTCCATCAGGAGAGGCCTGAAATGGCTCCTGAGCAACATCGCCGAGGACTACGAGGCGATCGCCGAGCGCGTGCAGAGGGACACGGCCAAGCAGCGGGCCTGGGAGGAGCAAGACAGGAAGGAGCGAGCAGAACGAGTGAGGAAAATACGGGAGGAGAGGTCAGGAAACCGTGTGTGTGAGAGAGACAGTACTGTTTTGGTTCTGGTGAAATATATATTTTGAAGGGTTTACTCTTCCTGTAGGGACAGAAAAGAGCGTGAGGAGGCGGAGCAGGAAGAGAGGCGAGTGGAGGAGAAGAAGGAGGAGGAGGAGGGTGCCAACATGCCCAGCCCCATCCAGCCAATAAACAGTGTTGTTCATGAGGCAGGTTTCCCTCCCAGCCAATGAGGTGTTTAATGTGCCTCAATGTTCCTCTTAATCAGACCGCTGTTCAAACTTCAGTTAATTTAGTAAATTATTTCAGAAGGACAATAAGGAGGATAAGGAGACGGGAAAGGGAGAGGACGCCCTGCATTTGCACTTTAGTCCTGAAGGATTAGTGGCCAGGTTGTTGGAGGGCAGTGTTAGTGTTTAGCATTCGGTGACACTAAATTAGCAGTAGGCAGCAAGCTTTATCACCGATTTTGGAGTACTCTTTACGTTGGGGTTGTGGTTTGAGCTGTATACGCAATCAAGGGAAGGACTCTTAGGGTATAGCTGCAACTGGGATTAACTAATATTTAATATTTAACTAATATTAACTAATATTTGACCCAGTTCACTCTCACCATAAAACAACTTACACCAGGAAACAGTAGAACATTGGCCAATAGTGAGAGTGCACCAGTTTTGGAAAGATATTTACTATGAATTTCAAAGTTTTCCATGTCAAGAAAGTTCACCAAGTTCACTGCACAGCTAGTGAAAGGTAAGAAATAACCTGTAGTTCTCCCCAACAGAGGGAGCTTTGTGTTTAGTATGTGTGCACACATACCAACTTAAACTGCTTCCAAGGTGGAGGCCATGTTTCCAACATTGAAAGAGAAAGACACACTCACTATACCACATATCATGTCTATAGTGTAGCCTACATAAGAAGAATTTTCTCTGAACTTGGTAGTAGTTTTCAGTAATCAGACAGATTTTTTTCAGAACAAAATGGTCTCTCGGAAACTCGCAAAATGAACCAGAAGGATCCCTAACAGAACACGAAGACCCCAGCGCAGGACCACTCGAAGACAGTACCGAGGCCCAGCCGACGCAGACACGGGCCCGACCGACTGAGAATTTGTTCCAAGAGAACGGGAGGGTCGCAGATCCCTGGGGCACTGGACAGGATCCAGGGCAACGGACACCGGACTGGCAGGCACAGACTCAGCTAAACCGGAACCCAATGGAGACTCCGAAGAGGGGCCATGGGGAACAAAACTAACACCAGATGAACACACAAAAACAGATAACAATATACACAAAACAACAGACATATGCACCGGCACCCAATACGTAAGCACACAAGGCATAGACAAACACATAGGAACAGAAACGTAATGTTTACACACTTCCCGAACAACAGGAACCAGTACAGGCAAAGACATCATAACAGGCACAGGGACTAAAACATAACCTGGAACAGGAGCAAGGAGTAAGGGCATAGTCCTACAGTCAAAGCTGTTTAAAAGATCAAAAATAGAAAGGACACTTCCAGAAGGCTCTTCTGTGGTCGAATTTGTAACAGAAGTACCGCATAGGGGCTCTTGGTAAGCTGGATGAACAGGAACCGACTCCATCTGAGTGTCAGGCAGAATGGCCTCCGGGACAGACTGGGAGTCAGGCAGAATGGCCTCCGGGACAGACTGGGAGTCAGGCAGCGGACACTCCGGGACAGACTGGGAGTCAGGCAGCGGACACTCCGGGACAGACTGAGAGTCAGGCAGCGGACACTCCGGGACAGACTGGGAGTCAGTAAATTCTTTTGAAATACATTTGGAATTTTCAAAAGAATACTGGTAATGGCAACCAAGCTTAAACAAAATATCAGTTTCAATCTTGAGTCAGATATCAACACACAGATTCAAGACTTTTCAACAAGAACATTGACATTTTACCTATCAAAAGCAATGGTAATCTTTCTCATGTTACTTCTCATGTAGATTAACATTTTAAAGTGTAACAGCATAAAATGGATGTTCATTGATGTACAGTGAATTAAGATAAAAACTGTGATGTTTAATGTGTTGTTTCAGAACACTAAGAAGCGTACTTCTACAGCTGTATACGGCCTAGGAAAGAACATATCACCTTCAAAGCGGCTTAGGGATTATTTGGTGGATGGAGTTTCAACATTTACAAGTGAAGGCCCCAAGTCTGAAGCCACAGAGAAAACTCCTCAGATGAAGCCAGACACCTCCTTTAAAACTGAGGTAAATTCAGATGTAGGTGAACAATTGTGATAAATGGTTCTAAAGCCTCAAGCCTGAACTGTAGTAGCAGGTTAGAAATATGCCCTCCATTTTGTGCAGGTAGTGAATGATCGATGAAAATAACTTTTTTATTGTCTTGATTTAGCCTGCAAAGAGGAGGAAGAGGGAGACTGAGATGCTGGAGAGTCTGGGAAAGCCCTCAGAGTTTGTGGAGGAGTGCTATATGAACAACGCTGCTATTCTTCCACACCTCTGTTCACTCCCAACCACTGCTCACTCATCCAACACAGCCATGAGCTCCATCTGTGGCCAGCTGAGCAGAGACGATCCCTTGATGATCCACGGCCACAGTGTGCAGGGGTACCAAGACATCTACCACCGTGTCGTGGATCCCATGCTCAGGACTCCCTCCGGACAGCCTCGGCCCTACAGCTTGGATCTGGGCCGCAGGATTAAGCAGCGCCTGTGGGAGGTGCTGTACTGTCCCAGTCAACAAGAGGAAGTGCAGCCTGATTGACAGCTCCGTGTTTCTGAGACCTTCTCCACACCTACTCTAAAAAGCTTCGCGCCACATGTTGAAGTGGACATCAGTGGAGAGCCCATGCCGCGACAGCCTAAGAAGAAAAGGCCAAGACACTAACATCATTATTATTATTATTATATTACACTTACTATAATATTTACTATTACTTCTACATTTCTATAATGATTAACTTCATATTTTACAATTAGATATTCTGTATTTGTCACGGTACGCCGGCCCCCTACCGGTCGCCTCCGTCCACAGTGGCAGTTGTTGTTGTTGTGGTGTTTGTCCCTGAGGTGGGCGGAGCCCGCGATCCGTCTCACCTGAAGGTGATCTAATGTATGTTTTGTGTTCTGTGTTTCAGCTCCTGGACTGCAGGGGGTGTGTCCCTGCCTTCCTGCCCCTTCATGTTTTGTGTGCTGCCGCTGTGTGCCAGTCGCATCCGTCCACAGCGGCAGTTGTCGTTGTTGTGGTGTTTGTCCCTCAGGTGGGCGGAGCCCGCGATCCGTCTCACCTGAGGGTGATCTAATGTATGTTTTGTGTTCTGTGTTTCAGGTGCTGGACTGCAGGGGGTGTGTCCCTGCCTTCCTGCCCCTTCATGTTTTGTGTGCTGCCGCTGTGTGCCACACACCTAGTGTAGGTGGACACCAAGGTATTTGTAGGACCAAGTGTGAGAGTGTGCTTATGTGTGCGCGTGTGTGTGTGTGTGTGTGTCTCAGTCATACAACTTCCTAAAGCATTGATGTTATGTGTCCTGCCAAAGGACTTCTCTTTAAACAGAATTATGAAGAGAAGAAATATTGTTTCAACAGAAACATGTCAGAACTGTTCCAAAGAGCAACAGTGATTTACTTATTTATAATTTTTTTCTATCTTATGTAAATGTTTGAAAAAAAATTTAAATGGTTTATATAATTGGGATGGGTTCAAGGGTTTATATCAAAATGTTTGTCCTAAAAAAAATTATAAAATGCATATATGAAAGTATAAAATGTTTTTGTTTATTCCAAAATGAATCCCACTGATCATAACTTGTCACTGAAGAGTGTAGGAAGGTTACAAAAACTGGACCTCGACCAAGTATGCAATGTAATCGGTTTCTTTTCACAGAATAAAAGTTACTAAACGACTCTTGTATCGCTTAGCGGCTACCGAGACGTGTGAGGTGTTGGGCCTGACATCCACACACTGTCCACTAGGGGCGCTACTGCCGATATGGACGGTCGTGCCAGCGGGACAGAACGTATGAAATCACATGCAGCCATAGCAGCCAGAGAACGCGGGGTAAACAGCAACCAAAGCGTCTTGTTTTGATTCTAAAGTTAGCTAGCGCTATCTTTAACGATCGTGAATCGACCAAGTTTAAAACCAACAGCTTTATTTCTATATCAAAACCAACTGCTTTATTTCTATAAATATATCCTTGGGTATATAGAAAGGCGCTATATAAGTTGAAGATTCATTCATTCATTCATTCATTCAATACCAACTGCTTTATTTCTAGATTCGTTTTACTGTTTATGTAAAAAACAAATCTGTAATTCTGTAAATATCTGTAATTACCTTTCTTTTTTTAATATCTGTGTTTAAATTGTATTTAGTTTGACTGTTAGTTAAGACTGTTAGTTAAGATCGTGTTTTGGAGGGTATAAGCAGCCTGCAGCATAACGGGACACAGACACGGTGTCGTTCCCTGCCTGTCACTCACCTAACCTCAGTTAGATACTTGACCATTTAGGTTTTCAGAGTGAAAGCTAGATTAAAAGGTTTAGTGAGATGGCGAGCTGCTGTAGCTGGCTGAAAAGGTGGCGTAAGCCTGCAAGGTAAGTCAGTGTATTTTGATTATAAACTGTCCATAAATTGCTGATATCTGAATTGTACTTTTAATCTGCACGACCACGGACGCTAATGAGATGAGCAGTAAAGCTCTGGGTAAAGGCTGAAACTCTCCAGTCTCGCTCTCGGAGTCGGTACAAGTTCAGCTCGCTCCAAGGTTAAAGCTACTGCGGGTCGCTAAGCGCACCGTAGTCTCACAGTAACGCATGTCTCTCCCTCAGAGAACCCAGTCAATGTGGCCCCCACGGTGGGCTTCTCCAAGGTGGACCTGAAACGAGGCAAGTTCCAGGTGACCATCTTCGACCTCGGCGGTGGGAAGCGCATCCGCGGCATCTGGGAGAACTACTACTCAGAGTCGCACGGCGTGGTGTTCGTGGTGGACTCCAGCGACATCCAGAGGATCCATGAGACCAGAGCCACCATGGCCGAGGTCCTCCGACACCCTCGAATCGCCGGCAAGCCCGTGCTAGTGTGAGTGGCACATCTCTCGTTACATCTCACACGCGTCTCACGCACGTCTTGTTTCCCGGACCTCCTCGCAGCCTTCAGAGCACCCCTGCACTTCAACACCATAGTTCCTACAACGTCACTGTGAGAAGCACACACCTTAGATCATCCACATGACATCTCCTGTCATAGATGATTCTCCAGCGTGATATTGTGGTAACAGACATCACGAGACACAACATCGCAGACGGCAGACACCATGAGGATGTATTGGTTGTCCGGTGTTGTTTGTGTTTTGTCCGTGTTAGGCACATACACGCACACACACACACTTCAGTGCTCTGAAGTGCAGACCTTGAGTCATGTGTTTGTGAGAGCTTTCACTTGGCGTACACACAGAGCTCACTCTATACCCCCCCCCCCCCCCCCCCCCCCCCCCCCCAGACTGGCCAATAAGCAGGACCAGGAAGGAGCATTGCCTGAAGCCGACATCATTGAGAGCCTATCACTGGAAAAGCTGGTCAATGAGCAAAAATGTCGCTGTCAGCTTGTGAGTATTTATTCAGTGAGCATCTTCACAGCGGGGAGAAACTTGGTAGCCTACAAGGTTTTCCTGGGGGGGGTACAATCCAGCTGTACCTTTGAGAAAACAAGCCAACGAGACGAGGCTGAACTTGTGCTGACCTCACCAGGAGCCGTGCTCGGCGGTGTTGGGCTACGGCCGGACGGTGGACAAGTCCATCAGGAGAGGCCTGAAATGGCTCCTGAGCAACATCGCCGAGGACTACGAGGCGATCGCCGAGCGCGTGCAGAGGGACACGGCCAAGCAGCGGGCCTGGGAGGAGCAAGACAGGAAGGAGCGAGCAGAACGAGTGAGGAAAATACGGGAGGAGAGGTCAGGAAACCGTGTGTGTGAGAGAGACAGTACTGTTTTGGTTCTGGTGAAATATATATTTTGAAGGGTTTACTCTTCCTGTAGGGACAGAAAAGAGCGTGAGGAGGCGGAGCAGGAAGAGAGGCGAGTGGAGGAGAAGAAGGAGGAGGAGGAGGGTGCCAACATGCCCAGCCCCATCCAGCCAATAAACAGTGTTGTTCATGAGGCAGGTTTCCCTCCCAGCCAATGAGGTGTTTAATGTGCCTCAATGTTCCTCTTAATCAGACCGCTGTTCAAACTTCAGTTAATTTAGTAAATTATTTCAGAAGGACAATAAGGAGGATAAGGAGACGGGAAAGGGAGAGGACGCCCTGCATTTGCACTTTAGTCCTGAAGGATTAGTGGCCAGGTTGTTGGAGGGCAGTGTTAGTGTTTAGCATTCGGTGACACTAAATTAGCAGTAGGCAGCAAGCTTTATCACCGATTTTGGAGTACTCTTTACGTTGGGGTTGTGGTTTGAGCTGTATACGCAATCAAGGGAAGGACTCTTAGGGTATAGCTGCAACTGGGATTAACTAATATTTAATATTTAACTAATATTAACTAATATTTGACCCAGTTCACTCTCACCATAAAACAACTTACACCAGGAAACAGTAGAACATTGGCCAATAGTGAGAGTGCACCAGTTTTGGAAAGATATTTACTATGAATTTCAAAGTTTTCCATGTCAAGAAAGTTCACCAAGTTCACTGCACAGCTAGTGAAAGGTAAGAAATAACCTGTAGTTCTCCCCAACAGAGGGAGCTTTGTGTTTAGTATGTGTGCACACATACCAACTTAAACTGCTTCCAAGGTGGAGGCCATGTTTCCAACATTGAAAGAGAAAGACACACTCACTATACCACATATCATGTCTATAGTGTAGCCTACATAAGAAGAATTTTCTCTGAACTTGGTAGTAGTTTTCAGTAATCAGACAGATTTTTTTCAGAACAAAATGGTCTCTCGGAAACTCGCAAAATGAACCAGAAGGATCCCTAACAGAACACGAAGACCCCAGCGCAGGACCACTCGAAGACAGTACCGAGGCCCAGCCGACGCAGACACGGGCCCGACCGACTGAGAATTTGTTCCAAGAGAACGGGAGGGTCGCAGATCCCTGGGGCACTGGACAGGATCCAGGGCAACGGACACCGGACTGGCAGGCACAGACTCAGCTAAACCGGAACCCAATGGAGACTCCGAAGAGGGGCCATGGGGAACAAAACTAACACCAGATGAACACACAAAAACAGATAACAATATACACAAAACAACAGACATATGCACCGGCACCCAATACGTAAGCACACAAGGCATAGACAAACACATAGGAACAGAAACGTAATGTTTACACACTTCCCGAACAACAGGAACCAGTACAGGCAAAGACATCATAACAGGCACAGGGACTAAAACATAACCTGGAACAGGAGCAAGGAGTAAGGGCATAGTCCTACAGTCAAAGCTGTTTAAAAGATCAAAAATAGAAAGGACACTTCCAGAAGGCTCTTCTGTGGTCGAATTTGTAACAGAAGTACCGCATAGGGGCTCTTGGTAAGCTGGATGAACAGGAACCGACTCCATCTGAGTGTCAGGCAGAATGGCCTCCGGGACAGACTGGGAGTCAGGCAGAATGGCCTCCGGGACAGACTGGGAGTCAGGCAGCGGACACTCCGGGACAGACTGGGAGTCAGGCAGCGGACACTCCGGGACAGACTGAGAGTCAGGCAGCGGACACTCCGGGACAGACTGGGAGTCAGTAAATTCTTTTGAAATACATTTGGAATTTTCAAAAGAATACTGGTAATGGCAACCAAGCTTAAACAAAATATCAGTTTCAATCTTGAGTCAGATATCAACACACAGATTCAAGACTTTTCAACAAGAACATTGACATTTTACCTATCAAAAGCAATGGTAATCTTTCTCATGTTACTTCTCATGTAGATTAACATTTTAAAGTGTAACAGCATAAAATGGATGTTCATTGATGTACAGTGAATTAAGATAAAAACTGTGATGTTTAATGTGTTGTTTCAGAACACTAAGAAGCGTACTTCTACAGCTGTATACGGCCTAGGAAAGAACATATCACCTTCAAAGCGGCTTAGGGATTATTTGGTGGATGGAGTTTCAACATTTACAAGTGAAGGCCCCAAGTCTGAAGCCACAGAGAAAACTCCTCAGATGAAGCCAGACACCTCCTTTAAAACTGAGGTAAATTCAGATGTAGGTGAACAATTGTGATAAATGGTTCTAAAGCCTCAAGCCTGAACTGTAGTAGCAGGTTAGAAATATGCCCTCCATTTTGTGCAGGTAGTGAATGATCGATGAAAATAACTTTTTTATTGTCTTGATTTAGCCTGCAAAGAGGAGGAAGAGGGAGACTGAGATGCTGGAGAGTCTGGGAAAGCCCTCAGAGTTTGTGGAGGAGTGCTATATGAACAACGCTGCTATTCTTCCACACCTCTGTTCACTCCCAACCACTGCTCACTCATCCAACACAGCCATGAGCTCCATCTGTGGCCAGCTGAGCAGAGACGATCCCTTGATGATCCACGGCCACAGTGTGCAGGGGTACCAAGACATCTACCACCGTGTCGTGGATCCCATGCTCAGGACTCCCTCCGGACAGCCTCGGCCCTACAGCTTGGATCTGGGCCGCAGGATTAAGCAGCGCCTGTGGGAGGTGCTGTACTGTCCCAGTCAACAAGAGGAAGTGCAGCCTGATTGACAGCTCCGTGTTTCTGAGACCTTCTCCACACCTACTCTAAAAAGCTTCGCGCCACATGTTGAAGTGGACATCAGTGGAGAGCCCATGCCGCGACAGCCTAAGAAGAAAAGGCCAAGACACTAACATCATTATTATTATTATTATATTACACTTACTATAATATTTACTATTACTTCTACATTTCTATAATGATTAACTTCATATTTTACAATTAGATATTCTGTATTTGTCACGGTACGCCGGCCCCCTACCGGTCGCCTCCGTCCACAGTGGCAGTTGTTGTTGTTGTGGTGTTTGTCCCTGAGGTGGGCGGAGCCCGCGATCCGTCTCACCTGAAGGTGATCTAATGTATGTTTTGTGTTCTGTGTTTCAGCTCCTGGACTGCAGGGGGTGTGTCCCTGCCTTCCTGCCCCTTCATGTTTTGTGTGCTGCCGCTGTGTGCCAGTCGCATCCGTCCACAGCGGCAGTTGTCGTTGTTGTGGTGTTTGTCCCTCAGGTGGGCGGAGCCCGCGATCCGTCTCACCTGAGGGTGATCTAATGTATGTTTTGTGTTCTGTGTTTCAGGTGCTGGACTGCAGGGGGTGTGTCCCTGCCTTCCTGCCCCTTCATGTTTTGTGTGCTGCCGCTGTGTGCCACACACCTAGTGTAGGTGGACACCAAGGTATTTGTAGGACCAAGTGTGAGAGTGTGCTTATGTGTGCGCGTGTGTGTGTGTGTGTGTGTCTCAGTCATACAACTTCCTAAAGCATTGATGTTATGTGTCCTGCCAAAGGACTTCTCTTTAAACAGAATTATGAAGAGAAGAAATATTGTTTCAACAGAAACATGTCAGAACTGTTCCAAAGAGCAACAGTGATTTACTTATTTATAATTTTTTTCTATCTTATGTAAATGTTTGAAAAAAAATTTAAATGGTTTATATAATTGGGATGGGTTCAAGGGTTTATATCAAAATGTTTGTCCTAAAAAAAATTATAAAATGCATATATGAAAGTATAAAATGTTTTTGTTTATTCCAAAATGAATCCCACTGATCATAACTTGTCACTGAAGAGTGTAGGAAGGTTACAAAAACTGGACCTCGACCAAGTATGCAATGTAATCGGTTTCTTTTCACAGAATAAAAGTTACTAAACGACTCTTGTATCGCTTAGCGGCTACCGAGACGTGTGAGGTGTTGGGCCTGACATCCACACACTGTCCACTAGGGGCGCTACTGCCGATATGGACGGTCGTGCCAGCGGGACAGAACGTATGAAATCACATGCAGCCATAGCAGCCAGAGAACGCGGGGTAAACAGCAACCAAAGCGTCTTGTTTTGATTCTAAAGTTAGCTAGCGCTATCTTTAACGATCGTGAATCGACCAAGTTTAAAACCAACAGCTTTATTTCTATATCAAAACCAACTGCTTTATTTCTATAAATATATCCTTGGGTATATAGAAAGGCGCTATATAAGTTGAAGATTCATTCATTCATTCATTCATTCAATACCAACTGCTTTATTTCTAGATTCGTTTTACTGTTTATGTAAAAAACAAATCTGTAATTCTGTAAATATCTGTAATTACCTTTCTTTTTTTAATATCTGTGTTTAAATTGTATTTAGTTTGACTGTTAGTTAAGACTGTTAGTTAAGATCGTGTTTTGGAGGGTATAAGCAGCCTGCAGCATAACGGGACACAGACACGGTGTCGTTCCCTGCCTGTCACTCACCTAACCTCAGTTAGATACTTGACCATTTAGGTTTTCAGAGTGAAAGCTAGATTAAAAGGTTTAGTGAGATGGCGAGCTGCTGTAGCTGGCTGAAAAGGTGGCGTAAGCCTGCAAGGTAAGTCAGTGTATTTTGATTATAAACTGTCCATAAATTGCTGATATCTGAATTGTACTTTTAATCTGCACGACCACGGACGCTAATGAGATGAGCAGTAAAGCTCTGGGTAAAGGCTGAAACTCTCCAGTCTCGCTCTCGGAGTCGGTACAAGTTCAGCTCGCTCCAAGGTTAAAGCTACTGCGGGTCGCTAAGCGCACCGTAGTCTCACAGTAACGCATGTCTCTCCCTCAGAGAACCCAGTCAATGTGGCCCCCACGGTGGGCTTCTCCAAGGTGGACCTGAAACGAGGCAAGTTCCAGGTGACCATCTTCGACCTCGGCGGTGGGAAGCGCATCCGCGGCATCTGGGAGAACTACTACTCAGAGTCGCACGGCGTGGTGTTCGTGGTGGACTCCAGCGACATCCAGAGGATCCATGAGACCAGAGCCACCATGGCCGAGGTCCTCCGACACCCTCGAATCGCCGGCAAGCCCGTGCTAGTGTGAGTGGCACATCTCTCGTTACATCTCACACGCGTCTCACGCACGTCTCGTTTCCCGGACCTCCTCGCAGCCTTCAGAGCACCCCTGCACTTCAACACCATAGTTCCTACAACGTCACTGTGAGAAGCACACACCTTAGATCATCCACATGACATCTCCTGTCATAGATGGTTCTCCAGCGTGATATTGTGGTAACAGACATCACGAGACACAACATCGCAGACGGCAGACACCATGAGGATGTATTGGTTGTCCGGTGTTGTTTGTGTTTTGTCCGTGTTAGGCACATACACGCACACACACACACTTCAGTGCTCTGAAGTGCAGACCTTGAGTCATGTGTTTGTGAGAGCTTTCACTTGGCGTACACACAGAGCTCACTCTATACCCCCCCCCCCCCCCCCCCCCCCCCAGACTGGCCAATAAGCAGGACCAGGAAGGAGCATTGCCTGAAGCCGACATCATTGAGAGCCTATCACTGGAAAAGCTGGTCAATGAGCAAAAATGTCGCTGTCAGCTTGTGAGTATTTATTCAGTGAGCATCTTCACAGCGGGGAGAAACTTGGTAGCCTACAAGGTTTTCCTGGGGGGGGTACAATCCAGCTGTACCTTTGAGAAAACAAGCCAACGAGACGAGGCTGAACTTGTGCTGACCTCACCAGGAGCCGTGCTCGGCGGTGTTGGGCTACGGCCGGACGGTGGACAAGTCCATCAGGAGAGGCCTGAAATGGCTCCTGAGCAACATCGCCGAGGACTACGAGGCGATCTCTGAGCGTGTGCAGAGGGACACGGCCAAGCAGCGGGCCTGGGAGGAGCAAGACAGGAAGGAGCGAGCAGAACGAGTGCGGCAAATACGGGAGGAGAGGTCAGGAAACCGTGTGTGTGAGAGAGACAGTACTGTTTTGGTTCTGGTGAAATATATATTTTGAAGGGTTTACTCTTCCTGTAGGGACAGAAAAGAGCGTGAGGAGGCGGAGCAGGAAGAGAGGCGAGTGGAGGAGAAGAAGGAGGAGGAGGAGGGTGCCAACATGCCCAGCCCCATCCAGCCAATAAACAGTGTTGTTCATGAGGCAGGTTTCCCTCCCAGCCAATGAGGTGTTTAATGTGCCTCAATGTTCCTCTTAATCAGACCGCTGTTCAAACTTCAGTTAATTTAGTAAATTATTTCAGAAGGACAATAAGGAGGATAAGGAGACGGGAAAGGAAGAGGACGCCCTGCATTTGCACTTTAGTCCTGAAGGATTAGTGGCCAGGTTGTTGGAGGGCAGTGTTAGTGTTTAGCATTCGGTGACACTAAATTAGCAGTAGGCAGCAAGCTTTATCACCGATTTTGGAGTACTCTTTACGTTGGGGTTGTGGTTTGAGCTGTATACGCAATCAAGGGAAGGACTCTTAGGGTATAGCTGCAACTGGGATTAACTAATATTTAATATTTAACTAATATTAACTAATATTTGACCCAGTTCACTCTCACCATAAAACAACTTACACCAGGAAACAGTAGAACATTGGCCAATAGTGAGAGTGCACCAGTTTTGGAAAGATATTTACTATGAATTTCAAAGTTTTCCATGTCAAGAAAGTTCACCAAGTTCACTGCACAGCTAGTGAAAGGTAAGAAATAACCTGTAGTTCTCCCCAACAGAGGGAGCTTTGTGTTTAGTATGTGTGCACACATACCAACTTAAACTGCTTCCAAGGTGGAGGCCATGTTTCCAACATTGAAAGAGAAAGACACACTCACTATACCACATATCATGTCTATAGTGTAGCCTACATAAGAAGAATTTTCTCTGAACTTGGTAGTAGTTTTCAGTAATCAGACAGATTTTTTTCAGAACAAAATGGTCTCTCGGAAATACTGTCAAGTCTAACTTAGTGACGGCAATATGGATTTAAATTGATATTGCAATAAATGTCAATACATCACAATTTGTTCTCAAACAACTTAATGACTGAGGGTTAACTGTATATTGTGTCATGTTATAAAATGTTACCTTACTGACCAAAAACATACATTTTCTCACAATACCAGTAAACCTTAAAGGGAACCCCAGCTGGTAACACTTGTAAGCCTTAATATGCTGTAATTAATCTAAATTATTAAGACATGTTGTAAAAAATCACAAAAGCAGCAGATTTATTTACAAATCAACGCTTTTATTAGAAATATTTGACATATGGGCGCAGCCATGTTTTCTGACGTGCAATGTCTGCTGGGTAGATGAGGTCAAATGGTTGCAGTGCGCTAAACTTGACTGCGGTTGAAAGGAGTTTTTTTTTTTTTTTTTAATTAAACCAACACAACATTACAAAAACAAATAAAGACGTACATGAGTTAACGACCATTTCACATTTACATACATTTCTAAATGAACTATTTTAAATAATTCCTCCTTAAAGTCAAGTTATAAACACTTTATCAAACTACCATAAATATTAGTCAAGTAACTTAACTTAGCAATATTAGAAATAATAAAAAAAATAAAAACAGAAACAAAACTTCAACAACAACCTGGGCTTAAATCAGTTTAAATTCTGAAATAAACAAAAAGTTTAATTGCAGGGGCTGTATTAACTTTTCTTAAGGATTTACAAAATAATGTGAACAGATATTCAGTTTCTTTCAGTATCTTTCCAGGAAAAAGGACTTAGTTGAACAGACTTAGAGATTAACCAATTGTGCACTTCTTTCCAAAATCTTTGTGAAACCTCACATTCAAAAAATAAATGTTCAGTTGATTCCACTGATGATTTACAAAATTGACAATTCTCTTAAATAAATTCCTGTGAAGGATATATTTCATTAAAAATTTTAAAGTGAACTTCTTTAACCTTAGGAACCTTTATTTTTTAAATAAATAAATCAATTGCTTTTATTCCTCCATCTTCATAATTTTTGATCATGTCTGCTTTTCTGATATAATGATGTTTATTTTTCCAGATAAAATTGAAAATTAGGGTATTTATTTCTTTTATGGTTTTTTTTTTAGAAAGGGGTAAAGAGTAAGTGGGGTATATTAGTCTCGAAATAAATTCAGATTTTGTCAATAGTGATCTTCCAAATAGCGTTAAATCTCTTTGCAACCAATTATTTAAGATTCTTCTGGATTTTTCAATTGGCTTCTGAATGTTATTATTATAACTAGATTTAGAATCTTTAGACACCCATATACCCAAGTATCTAACTTCTTTTTTCACTGGGATGTTATACAACGTATTTTCTGAACTGTCATGAATACTTAAAAGTTCAGATTTATTAAGGTTAAGAATTAGACCTGAAGCCTGGGAGAATGACTTCACTACCTGAAGAGCAACTGGTATTTGTTCCTTATTTTTCAAAAACAGTGTTGTGTCATCTGCTAATTGACCAATAATAATTTGTTTTTCATCTATTGTAATGCCTTCAATTTGAGAATTTTTTCATTGTATGGACAATAATTCAGTGACAGTAATAAATAACAGTGGAGACAAACTGCAACCTTGTCTTATACCTCTTCCTATATTAAACCTTGGGCCTGTTCCTTCATGGAGGGAAACACAACTATTGATGTATGTGTGTAACATCTTAATTATATCTAGAAGATGTTCTCCAAATCCAAAATATTTTAGTGTATTGTAAATGAAGGGATGTTCAAGTGAATCAAATGCTTTCTGAAAGTCAAGGAATAAAATATAAGAATTGTCTTCTACACTCTAAAAAATATTCCAGTGGCTTTGTAAATATCTCAATAATAAACAGCTATACTGCATTTAAAAAATCTCTGAAAATAATTTAAGCGATTGTTTGAGTTGGACAAGTAAAAAAAAAAACCTAAATCTCCAACAGTTAAATTTGTCCTCAATTTACATCTTCTATTTAAGTTTATTTGAAGAAAATAAGTTAGTAGTTGACTAACTGATTAGATTTTTAGAACATGCTTAATATTTTTGGTAGATTCCAAATAAAATAGTTAAGATAGGAGTAATTTAACTGATCAGTTTTAAATACTACAATTATTATTTACTACAAATCAATATTTAATTTTCTTCTATAAGAACTGAAGAAATTGAGTAAGTTAACTTAAATATCATCACGTGGACACCATTAACAAAAAAGTGCGGGAAAAGACCAGTGCCTCCTGGGAAATCTGCTGAGGAGCACCGCCTATTGGTAAGTAGTCAGCTAGCAGCTGTTAATGTTGTTTTTCCAGGTAATTGTGACATCTGCATTTACAACTTTAACTTACGGTTACTGAGTATCCTGGGGTATTACTTTCTGCGGTACAAGCTCTAAAGCTACCGCTCTGTTTATTTTACTCTACTCTGGCGTAAAGTCGGTAATAAATGCCGTTAAAAGGCATGTCTCAGTGCGGTGAATTAACAGAGCTAAAATTATTCTAGCAGTTAAGTGAGCTTAATCGTCCTTCTGGTTGGCTAACTAATAACTACTAGCTAACGTTACCGGTGAGCTAGCTAGCTAGCATACTTAGTAAACTGACTGAGAACTAGCCTTAGCAGCGAGCTATCTAGCTAGTAACATTAGTCACTATAATTATATTTTCAGCAATATGATTTTCTATGTGTAATGTAACTAACTAGCTAACAAACTAGCTACCGCGTGCATTAGCAGTATGGCATCTCTTTTAAGATGGGTTATGTCCAAATCAGAAAATGTTTTTATTTATAGAGGAGATAGCTAGCTAATGTTTTACAGTGCCCCCAACCAACCCCACTCTGTAACATTTTAAATAAAATGATAAACAATGAATGTAGTTAGTGGTTACATATTTTATTTTTAAATCTTAATCTGGTCTTGGTCTCTGTCTTGATGCATTTTTTAAATAAAATCTTTATACTACAGTTGACTCCCAACTATCACTTCTATGTGTAATTTACTGAGGAACTTAAATTAAGCTTGGTGGTGGTCAATTGACTAACAATGTTTAACGGTAGTGTTTTGAAAAAAAATTAATCATGCTAATATCGCATAATTGTGCTTAATTGTGACTGCACATGTTACCTTAGGAAGAATGGCATTACATTTTAGTTTTACTGAGAGAGGATGCATTACTGATACCTGCCACATGTCCTGTCTAGCTAGGAAATGTTAAACTGACTTTTATAGCTAATGATTTCAGCAACTGTTGTGGAACTGTTTTGTCACATATATGACATTGTATATACGTTCTTAAGGAGAAAGCCACACAATAGGTTGTCCAACCTATTGTTTTCAATGAAACATTTCATTTCTATTGTTAAAATTTCCCCCCACTTGTCAAGCATATTTTAAAATGTCCTATTTTTGTTTTACATCACCAGTAGCATTTAAGAAGAGAAGCTGAAGGATTAAACAAAGGAGGTACGTTGTCCATTTATTAATGTGCTCCTGGATGATAAAATAGGTAAATGTTGAATGTAAAAATTTACTGAATGCATTTTGAACCAAGCCTGTTCAGCACACATCCAAATTTCTGAATCCCAAAATTAAGAACTTAATATTAAAGGAGAATTCCGGTGTGAAATGGACTTTGGGTGTAGTAAAACATGATAAAAAGTACTAACCTTTGTTGAATAGCCCATCTCTTTTCTCCCGCCGCTTTCAGAGGTCCAGCAATTTTGTACATACAGGCTTTAGAATGGGTGAAACCTGGCATTTCTTGCTTATGCAGATAAATAGCGTTTTACACCGTTATCCACACCTCATTAGTAGAATCCAGAGAGCACTGGCATTTAAAACGAGGCATTAAGAACATTAAAAGTGCACAAGCAGTTTATTAAAACCACCGTTTACATTCTGTAACTTGGCTAAATCTCTGGGTGCCACCATCTTAAAGTAAAGATGTGATCAGCACAGTGACGGACACGCAACTCAGCGTGTACTTTAGCATGAGCTCCATTTTGTGCTCTTCACTCTACTGAACTCGTCTTTACTTTAAGATAGCGGCACAAAACTGCTGGATCTCAGAAAGCTGTGGGAGAAGGGGGCTATTCAACAAAGGTTAGTACTCTTTCTCATGTTTTACTGCACCCACATTTACTTTTACACTGGAGTTCTCCTTTAGCTCGACCTGTGGAAATACACTGTAGTACCTAAATTATTTTCTTTTCTCATACATTTTCAAAATAAGCATTCTATTTTTTTTTTGTTAAAACATGTATCGATAAAGGTACAAATATATACTATTCATGCTGATATGCAAAGTACCTTTTTAGGTGAACAATTGGACTTTAAAGATCTGAGTGTATGTCGGTGTCCCTGTCTTGTAACATGCATACTACGAGTGAGCTCTAACAAAATGTTTTTTCAATGTCTGCAGAACCCTGCTGATGCTTCTGTCAGTATACAAGAAGAGCTGGCAGAGGAGATGATGAAGATTTACCTGCTGCGGAATCAAGAGTCATTGGAAGAATCAGCTGATGTAGGCATTGTGATTGAGGGCACCACGGTCTTAGCAGATCCTGTTGCTACTTGTTGGGACTGACCTATGCCTTGGATCTTAGATACCCCAAGAATCTCAAATACAGTTTTGAGTTTTTCCAAAAAGTACTGCTGGAGCTGGATTCTGGAAACCCTTCAACCAAAGTTCAAAGACTCAAAAACTACCTGCATGTGTAGCTTCAAAGTACTGATCGCAAAGATGTTTTGCCGTTGGGATTTTCAATTGGCTGTGTACTACTGAGTGAAGGGATGACTTCTCATTAAATGCAGGTGGAGATTTCCAGAGTTTTTGAATCTGTCTGTGATTTGACAATGTTTTAAGACTGTTTTCAATTTTAAAGATGAGTTCTAGTTTTACACCGGAGTTACTTTATATTAAATGTTATGTTTTATTAGTCTAATCAATTTTGAGGTTTTTATTAATCCCAAACAGCCTCTGTTCACAGCTGTTGTGTGGAGTCTTAAATAGAAGGACTCATTTTTGTTGGTGTATTGTTTGAGATGGCAAAGTTAAAACCAGCTCACTAGAGTTTGCTACATATTCCATACATACATTTACTGCATGTTGCATTTTTTTAATAGTTATTTTTACCTAACACTTCAATTAGATCTACTCAATTGTTTTAAATAGTTTTAAGTAAGGATTCTATTTCTTTTCAGTCAATATTTTATTCTGTAGAGCTTAATGTGATTACTCATATCTACTTAATTTTTTCACTTTTACTCAACTCAGATAGTATATGTAAATGATTTCACAGCTTTAAATTTTACTCAATTTTACTCAAGTGTGAAAATGTTTAACCAAAAAAATTAAGTACATTACCGTTTTACTTTTTAGAATGTACTAGATCACTGTAATCTATAAGATCCAAAACCAATCTGATATTGTTATGAATAGATCTACCTTTCATGAATCCTGATTGTGAATTGCTAATTAATTTTGAAAGACCTACTTTTAACCTGGATGCCAGTACCATTGTAAAGAGTTTGTAGTCTGTATTGAGAAGAGTAATAGGCCTTAAGTTATTTAACATTCTTTTGTCTTTTTCTGGTTTAGGGATAAGTTTTATTAGACCTTGTTTCATCATTGTCATCAATTCCTTTTTATTAATACTTTCTATAATTGCATCAAATAGTAAAATTTTTATCTCCTCCCAGAAATGCTTGTAGAAGTTAGCAGTTAATCCATCAGGACCAGGTGAACGATCCGATGCAATTTTAGTGATGACTTTATCTAATTCGGCTAATTTTAGGTCTTCTTCACAAATATTTTTGAAATTGTCGTCAATTTTTGGACTCTTATCCTCTATTGTTTTTAGATTATTTAATATATATATATAATCTATAGATATATAATATAATATATAATTTTATAATACAATAATATTATATAATATAATATATAATATAATACATAATCAATATATATATATATATATATATATATATATATATATATATATATATATATAGATTATTGTTTATATAGATTATATAAGTATTTAGAATATTGTTCATTATAAGAAGGGGAGTAAATATTACTGTAAAAACTGTATACTTCTTTGGATATTGTTTTTGAGTCTGTACATTCCTCCCCATTAATTAATAAACAAGTAATTGCATTTTTTTCTTGTCTTTGTTTTTCTAGCCTACTGAAAAATGATGAATTTTTTTCTCCCTCTTCTAGCCACTTTGCCCGTGATCTGACAAATGCACCTCTGGCATTAAAATTGGTCTAATTCAGTTTGTATATTAGAGATTTGTATTTTATCTTCTTCTGACCAAATACATTTAGAATAATAATTGAGCAAGGTTTTAACCAAATTGTTTTCCTTTTCCCTTTTTTCCATTTCTAGATTTTTACTAAAAGCAATAGATAATTTCCTTATTGAGAATTTTAAAAATTCCCATTTTTGTATTCGAGATAAGTTTGCATTATTATTCAAATCTATAATCAGTTATTTAATTTTACAGCAATATGCATCATTTTTTAAGAGGGATGTGTTGAATTTCCAATATTCCTTCCTTCCCTTGAAGAGAGTTTGATCAGACAGGATCAGGCTTATTAAGCAGTGGTCACTAAGGGGGCTTACAGAAATATTAGTAGTGACTTTGGATTGCATTAAATTGTACACCATTGGATGATAATGTTTTGATTACAATGTCCCCAGCTACAAAGAGTGTGAAAAACCTGAAAGCATTTCTTACCTACTGATGTTTTACTAGTCAGGTCATGTGCAGAAAGCTGATGTTTTTTCTCCTTTGCCAAACCTTACAAAAAATGTAATAAATATATATTTTTACTTTATCACGCATGGTTATTTGGTTTGGTGAATATGCATGTAATCTTCAGTGTTACACAGTACCTGTGAGTAGAGTATCTGTGGGAGAGTGGGTGACCCATATAGTTGGTCCTTCTTCAGGTGCCAGTCTGGGGTCTAATCAAGACAAAACCAGGCAGGTGCATCAAACTTACTCTTACAAGTTACAAGTTTTGTAAAGTTTATTATGTCCCAGTACATATCACCTCAGGATTGTTTTTGCCAAAAAAAAATTAGAGATAAAAGCTATCACAAATAATTAAAGTTAAATACAATTAATTTAAATAGAACAAAAATTCAATAATGAAATGTTAGAAATAAATTTATAGAGGAAAACACATTATTAAAATTAAATGTAGACATTTAAATAAAACGTTTGACATAAAAGATATAGGCTCATTCCCATGTCTCAACCCCATACCCCAACCAGTTTCCTCTCCTGGCTGCTCTATGTCTTGTCTTGCCATGACCCTGGCCATTTCTGGCTGTCCCTGTCCAAGCTGTCGACCCCAATCCTGCCCGTTGTGTGTTCCCCTATTCCTGTTAGGTTCTGGTCCCCCTGATCGTTTGACTCCATCTCAGCCCCTCTGTATCCCTAACCCATTTGGGTCAGAGCATGCAGATTCAAGAATGTTAGTCCATGAGTCAGAATGCTCTGAGAGGAGCACACAATTATACCAGTATTCTAACATTTAATTAGCATGAAGTTTACTGTAGTTCTAATAAAAATTATATTTTATAGCTTCACACCTTGAACCAACGGCTTCCATATCCTCAAACCCACAGTGGTTCAGCCATGGGTGACGGACTGTTTTAACGTCAGCAAAGACTCTCGGTCGTAAGAGATGGCTGTGGTTGGTGCAAACCTTGATGTGATCATCTGCAGATAACCAGAAGAATTTGGCTTTTTCATGTGTAAAATGTTGGAGGATGATAGGCCTTTACTTCATTGTGTGCTAGTTAGATTTACTTGTGCTTTAGGAAAGTGTAATTGTGAGATACTTCTACTCACTACACTAATCAAACCTTGCTGGCTCAACACCAAAAACCTATAGGAAAAACTGAAGATGTTGGCATTATCATTATTTTGATCACTTCAAAACTGACCTCTTAATCACTGGTGTACCGTTATTCCTTCAGAATGCCTAAGGTGTTGATAGCTGTGCAAACTAGTCTAAACAGCGTAGCTAGGCCAAAAACGGTCAATACCTCACAATCCGCACCTAAGTGTGCCTGACCAGACAGGCACGCTAAGTACAGGTTTAAGCAGAGATGCTAGGTGAGGGAGAGCAGTTATGACTGACACACAGAGGTGGGTAGAGTATTCAACAATTTTACTCAAGTAAAAGTACAGTTACTTGAACCAAATGTTACTCAAGTAAAAGTAAAAGTATGCATCCCAAAAATTTACTTGAGTAAAAGTAAAAAAGTACTTTGATTAAAAGCTACTCAAGTAGTGAGTAAATGCATGAGTACTGTCTCGTGTCAGTAAATTACATCATGGGAAATTGAATTACGGGAAACAATGACTTTTAATGATAACAAAAATTATTTATTATAAATAAATATTATATATATAAATTATTTATTATAACTAATATGTATTTTTGTTTGTTACTAATTAATAGGCCTGTGTAACTTTAATGTGTTCCACAAAGGCACTAACTGATAAGACTGTCAGCCAATACGTGTAGCTGTCACGGTGAGGGGGCCGGGTCGCCACCAGAGGGCGCGCATCCCGGCCAGCAGCCGATCCCAGCACACACCCCCGCGCACCACTCCCACAGTCCCAATCACCAGTATACTGAACACCTGTTTCTTATTTACTTTGCTCTTCTTAAGCCCGCAGGTCGTCTGGTCCAGTGCTGCACATTGCCGCTACATGAGCGTCTCTGGTCTCTGCGTGTCCGTCACTGCGTTCCCTACCTGCGTGCGCACCACGAGCTTTACCTTGCATCACCTGCAGTGCGTGCTTTAGGAGCCTTACTAGTGTGCGCTACGAGCTTTACCTTGCATCACTTATAGTGTGTGCGCTAGGAGCTTTACTGGTGTGCGCTACAAGCTTTACCTTGCATCACTTGCAGTGTGTGCGCTAAGAGCTTTACTGGTTTGGTTGCCATGGACAATAAACATCCTTCTGTTCAACCCCCGTCTCCGGTTGCCTCTGTCCCGACGCCTCCGGCGTCACAGTAGCTACAACTTGACACCAACTGAATCAATTTGTAGCAAACTTAATCATCATATATTGCTAGTGTGTACAATCAGTGTGAGAACTGGTTTTTAGTATTGCACTGTGTTACATTTAATAATTACATCATACAAACGTTATGCCTCAGAGATATAGCATTACACAAAATTATACATACAGCAAACTTATCGCATCGTGTTTCCTCATATTTGATGTTGAGTTCTTGTAGGCTGAAATGTCCACACGTTTACAGACACAATTGGCAGCGCCAAAGTTGCAAACTCTCACGCATTGAGCGTGAGACACGCATTTGACCGTCTTCACACGCTTACACCCCACACATCCGATTTCTCACGCCGAAAAAAAAAATCTAGTTTATTTACCTCTGATCCATATTTATGATTCAATGAGTTACTAGTTCGCTCTGGCACCAACCACTGGCGATCGATCGATCGCGATATAACACTTAATTTGTATCCATTTTACACCCCCCCCCCCGTCAACATTTTACGTTCACCACCCAAACCCCCACCCCCCACCCCGGTTTAAATCTCACTAAAAGTGATCTTGAAAACTTGGCAACCCTGCAGCGCATTATATAGCTGTCCTTTTACACGTTTGTAATATAAACATTGGCTGTATGTGAGGTCAGGGATGTTCGGTAGGTTTTTCTGTCACTTTCTTGCTACGGTGGAGAAAGTTTGCGTATGTGATCACGTGATTGACCGGCTTCATTTGATTGGTCACTCATACTTGGGTGACGAGACGTTGGTCAGTCTTCTCACTGAAAAGACTAATTATTTACAAAACAAAAGTAACGGTAGCGCGTGGCACAAATCCGATTGTAACGGAGTAAAAGTCGCGTTTTTCTCACCACATATTTACTCAAGTAAAAATCTTTCATATTAAAACTACTCCAACAAGTACATTTTTGTCCAAAAAGCTACTTGAGTAAATGTAACGGAGTAAATGTAACGCGTTCCTACCCACCTCTGCTGACACAGTCCCCAAATGACCGGGGCCAATTTGGTTTTTTCAAGCGGCCAAAATCCCTAGAACTGGAGACTGCTGTCAGGCTAATATTTATTGGCAAAACCCAAGTACATTAATATATGAAGTCTGCTGCTCTGACCTCAATTAACATCAACCATACTCCAATGAAAAAGTCTTTGTACTTCAGGATAAGCCCTCATATTTGTATGGACAACTCGATCTAGTGAAATGTTTATAATTTTTAACTGTTAGAAAGCTTGACTTTTGATTTTGTTACAACTGCCTTGAAGGGCTGCAGCAACAGAAAACTTGAAAAATGTTGAACACATTCAAGTTGATTTATGAGAAATCCTATAGTTTTTCAGTTCTCAAGTAGTAGTCAGTGACTATTTGTAGGTTCTCTGTATTGTGAAGGTTCTATATGGAAATGTGATGCAGAGGACTGACAGAAATTGGTAGAAAATAATTAAAACTGCAAACTTTGTACAGATCCTTGGTACAGACATCTTGAAAACTGAAGACTAGCAAAGCAACAGCTTTTGGAGAAGATTTACAAAAGCATAAATTTAACCAGCAAAAATACCATCATAGCAGCTAATGCACAGTGAAGCAGCACGCACATAGCTGTTTTTTTTTTCCTTTTTTCTTTATCCCCAAAGGGGGGGGGGCATCAGACCTCACTCTATACAAAGCCACTCAGCCCCTCATCACATACACATCTATTCACCCCAACAACAATTTGTAAACATACCGAGAGCAAATGTTACAATTGTAGACATTAAGGCTTTCCCCTCATAATTAATATATAATGTACAATGTATACATTTATTTTGACATGCTACAGTAAAATGTATAAATTGAACATAACCTTTTTCAGTTTATTGTAGGTGAGAAAAAGGTGATGTAACATGGCCTACATTATGCTGAGTGGTTTTACTGAAAGAAGTGTCTATACTGAACTCCTGATACAGGAACGCAAACAAATAACTGATGGTACAGTTGAACTTCAATTCACAGTATTTTTGACAATATGATTTATATAAAAAAATAAAATATATATTTTTAAAACCACAAAAACCAAAACCCACACACATACGCAATATAATCCACAGCCACACAATATAATGCAAGGTTTTTTTTTTATACATTTCACTTTGAACAAAACTGGAATAATCAGAAAACTAATGCCACGATGCTGGATAGTCTCAAGCTTGAAAGAAGTGAAAGAAAATGACAGGGGTCTTGGTGGGGAGGATGAAGCAATGTGAAAGAATCAAGTGTGTCCAGGTTAACGGTGGTGGAGGTTCAGACGGAGCGAGCGTAGTTCTATAGTTCTGAACAGATATGTGAGTATGGTGACATCATAGCTCATAGCCAGGAGACGGTGCAGTCTTTCTCCTCTTATGCAGCATGTTGGTTCATTTTTCCTCTCGCTCCCAAGGAGGTGTCCATAAAGGGAGAAATCGTCTCATCTTCACAAGTGAGAAAGTCCTGAGTCTATGTCTGAGCAGTAATTCTGATGTTAAAGCTCCAGGCTTCTTTTTTTATGTATATATTAAATTTATACTGTCTACATTTTCATTGATCTGAAAGTCCAGCTGTACAGTATGGTAAAAAAAAAATCTAAAGCCGCGGTGCTTTAGCCCACTTGTGTCCCGAGTCTTTCTTCCCAACATAGTATTGAACATAGTATTCAAATGAGCGAGGGAAGTCACCTTGCCGGTTTTCCCGCTCTCGATAATGTCGCTGCCTGGATCTGCCTCGCTCCTTCAGGGTGGAGGAAAGGTGTGGCTGCTCAGAGTCTTTAACACACTTCCGCTCCTCACACGCTCGTCTGCCTTCACTACAGCTTGGCGCACCAGACAGAGACGCCGCTGCATCTTCCCTGCAGTCATCGCCGTTGGGCGTCCGCAGTTGCCACGGGCCTCTCTCCGTTGGTCTTGGGCGTGAGGGAGTTTGAGCTGTGGAAGAGGGGACCATCCATCCCACCTTTCCCGTCGGACGCCTTGGCACATTTACATTTACATTTATGGCATTTGGCAGACGCTCTTATCCAGAGCGACTTACATTTATATCTCATTTTTATACAAGTGAGCAATTGAGGGTTAGGGGCCTTGCTGAGGGGCACCTCAGTCATGGCATCAGGCCTGGGGATCGAACCCACAACCCTCCGGTCACAAGACCAGTTCCCCAACCACCAGGCCATGACTGCCCCTTGGTACCAGGGTAAGACTTCCCTGTGCCATTATCCAAGGCTCCGCCTTCCTGGTTGGACTCGTCAGATGACTCTTGGCCATACGGAACCAGGAAAACTGCTCCATTGTGAGCGGCGGCGCCACCGTTCACCTGCACAGGCCGTCTGAGGTCTGAGGTAGACTGTGGTGCGCTGGAGGAAGAGGACGAGGGCAGCGGGCGCAGGTGGGACACGGCAGCCGAAGAACTGCAGGGGCTGGGCTGGCTCTGGCTCGGCCGCACTGTCTTTCCCTGGCCGATGAGGAAGTTCAGCTTAGGCCTGTTTGGTGCTTCCGGGATGGCCGTGGGCCGCACGGGTTGAGATGCGGAGGAAGAGAGAGACAATCCAGACAATTTAAGCCACTGTGGTCCTCCTTCATGGGAGAGTTATTCTGCAAAGTGAACAGCGGTCAGTTATGGGAAATCTGAATATCAGGAACAGAAAGTAAGAGTTTAACAGTGTAAACAAACAAAACACAGCCCTCTCAATTATACTAGTGAACAATAACAACCAGTTCCCAGTCAGATTTCCTGGCATGGTGCAGTGGTGTGGTGATACCTTCCCCATGTGAGGAGGAAGCTGTGGACCGATGAAGACGTTGGAGGTGAACTGAGGCCCGTTCACCTTGGCCGTGCTGACCGGGCGAGGGGAGCAATGACCGGGACCATGGGTCACAGAGTTACAGTCTCCGTTTTTAAGATCTGTTGACCTAAAAATTATGGATTGGGGGGGGAATAAAAGTGTAAAAGTTTCTAAATATTCCACTATTCAAAAATCTGGAGCTGGTTTAAACATTAGGTTGAACTTACCGGATGTAGAACAGTAAGTACGCTTGTTGGTTCAGCACTAATCGTATGTCACTTACAGATACTGATGCATCGTTTATCTCATACCACTGCCCATTACCAGACTGAAATAAAAACATTATTCCATCCATTAGCTAGAGCAGAAACTCAGTGCAAAAACGCAGAGAATGCTGAAACCGCGCAGCACATCAAACCTTCACATAGCAGTAGTAGTGTCCGGCGTGGCAGCTAAACCCGGAGTGGACCAGCACAGCGTCCAGGCCGTAGAGCTGTGGCTCTCCGTGGGACTGCGACATGAACGGACGCATGTCCAGATACTCTGGATATCTCACGTCCTGCACAGGGGGACAGAGAACAGTTGTGCAACGGCATAGATCACGTGAAACGACTAAGGAAAGTGTACAACAGTGCGGCAGAATTAAGTACGGTGGGCAAACCTTTGCAATTTTGCCTCCGTTGAAGTTAGCGAAGCGCTTTAGAGCAATGGTGAGCACATTGGAGCTACGGTGGACGGTAAATCTCTTTGAGGCTTGAACAATTTTCTTACATCTACAAACACAACCAAATTCACAATGAGGACAGAAAAGATAATAGGCAACACAGACCACAGTAAATTCATCTCTAGTGGTCCCATGACAACAAATAGAGCTTGATTTATCTCCAGAGATAAACCGGTGTGCCTCATACTTATCCAAGATAGTCTTGCCGTGTGTTAAGGGACAGAAGTAAAGAGCACCTTGAAAAAGTTGATGAGGTGGTTTCAGAGAAGGGAAAACACACCTCATATAGTACAGAAATGTACAGACGACATTTATAAACACAACTATTTGTACGCCATTGTATATACGATACTTTGTCTAAATAGATAGTACAATTAAGAAAGAACAGATTTAAACTCCTCTACACTGCAATTACGTGGTCGTGCAGATTAAAAGTTATGTACAATTCAGATATCAGCGATTTCTGGACAGTCTATAATCAAAATATAGTATAATTATTATAGCACTGACTTACCTTGCAGGCTTACGCCACCTTTTCAACCAGCTACAGCAGTTCGCCATCACACTGAACATTACAATCCAAACACGCGGACGTACATGGACTTCACCTTATTACAAGTGGGAGGGGCTTGCCATAGAAATCTGCCAATGGGAGAAAATGATGGAAGAAGAGAGATTAGTGAAATCCATCCTACTAAAACAACGATACATCAGCCTAATTCCTTCGGTTCTTCATTCTCCATCAAACACAGTTGGAATTTATTGCTTATAACACCCGAAGGACTAAATATCCAAGAAAACCTTCCTGAACAAAGTTTGTCAAGTGTAGTGCAGCATATAGTCAACATTTTCCATGTACATGAAATCTTCAGCTGGGTTTTTATATTTGTCCTGCCCATACATACAAACCTTATTCTCCTGATCAACAACCTGGTGTCTAACCATGCAGATCAGTGCGCATCAGATGAATTACAATAAACAATACACAGAGTTGCAGAACACTGTGAAAAATGTACATCACATTGAACACCTCCTGCATCTCTATGACCTGTTGGGGGGGGTTGAACAGTGAAGTTACCAGAGTGCCGTGTATCTCCAAGGGGCTCAAGCTTAGGAAGTCTAGAAACTTTGGGAGTTGCCCATCCAACTACAAACAGAAGTAAAATGACGCTTTTGTAAAAACTCCACCAAAGCGCAAAAGGCATGTTATTGAAAATCTGAGGTCAGATTAGGGATTCTTTGGAGTAGACTTCCATGTTGGTTTCACCGTAGTTATAAGGTAACATATTGTTTTCTACAAGCACAATTGGAATTATAAATGCTACAAAAAATAAATTATACATTGTGTAAAACAAAAAAACAGTGAAGTCCAGTGACTTTCACGTGTTTCAGTGCTGCTGAAGTTTGGCTAGAACTCTCACCTGGTGGAGGTGGTGGAGTGGGGCTCTAGGTTGAGTCCTCAACCCTCAAAGGTTCAACCCTGTTTCTCCACCTCAGACGTAGTTTTCTGGTCTTTTTGGCTTGGTCTGCTGGCCCTGAGGAGGAGATAAAGCCTTTTAGCAGCCTAGATTAGGCAGCTAACGATCTGTTTCCCAGGGTGTCTCAGTTCTGCTGACTGTTTGTTGACCCTAATTAAATAGCAATTGTAGTTTTTATTAAATCCATCATTTTAAGTGTTAATTCAGGTTAATTATCTAAAGCAAGGCTATCAAGTTCTACTGGTAGAAGCCTGCAGCTCTGTATAATTTAGTGCGTATCATGTTTTAACATTAGTGATTAATTTCATCAGCTAATCAACTGTTTGCTGAGGTGAGTCAGGTGTGTTAAGAGGGGAAAATGCTGAGGGATGCATTGCAGATCAGAACAGACTAGAGCGTGGGCCTAGGGGACTAGAGCGTGGGCCTAGGGGACTAGAGTGTGGGCCTAGGGGACTAGAGTGTGGGCCTAAGGGACTAGAGCATGGGCCTAGGGGACTAGAGCGTGGGCCTAGGGGACTAGAGTGTGGGCCTAAGGGACTAGAGTGTGGGCCTAGGGGACTAGAGTGTGGGCCTAGGGGACTAGAGTGTGGGCCTAAGGGACTAGAGCATGGGCCTAGGGGACTAGGGCGTGGGCCTAGGGGACTAGGGCGTGGGCCTAGGATACTGGTACTACCAAGATGAAGGAGATAAGTAATCCCACACCCAACAGACACCCTTCCACAACAGCAAAAAGAGTAATCACTTTAAAACAACTTAATACATTTTATTTGGATCATATGAAACATTCTGACCTGATTTGGTGCTCTCAACATCCTCCTTCGGTTTGCTCCTGCAATTCAGAGCGCCGCCCTGCAGGGCGTCCTCTCCCTTTCCCGTCTCCTTATCCTCCTTATTGTCCTCCTGAAATAATTTACTAAATTAACTGAAGATTGAACAGCGGTCTGATTAAGAGGACAGTCAGGAACATTGAGGCACATTAAACACCTCATTGGCTGGGAGGGAAACCTGCCTCATGAACAACATTGTTTATTGGCTCAATGGGGCTGGACATGTTGGCACCCTCCTCCTCCTCCTTCTTCTCCTCCACTCGCCTCTCTTCCGGCTCCTTCTCCTCACGCTCTTTCCTGTCCCTACAGGAAGAGTAAACCCTTCAAAATATACATTTCACCAGAACCAAAACAGTACTGTCTCTCTCACACACACGGTTTCCTGACCTCTCCTCCCGTATTTTCCTCACTCGTTCTGCTCGCTCCTTCCTGTCTTGCTCCTCCCAGGCCCGCTGCTTGGCCGTGTCCCTCTGCACACGCTCGGCGATCGCCTCGTAGTCCTCGGCGATGTTGCTCAGGAGCCATTTCAGGCCTCTCCTGATGGACTTGTCCACCGTCCGGCCGTAACACCGCCGAGCACGGCTCCTGGTGAGGTCAGCACAAGTTCAGCCTCGTCTCGTTGGCTTGTTTTCTACAGCTGGATTTCACTCATCAATGGCAACCTTGCTGTTAGCTAGCAGAGTGCTGCCAAAGTCTGCAGTAAGCTAGCAACCCCCCCCCCCCCCCCCCCGAATAAATACTCACTGAATAAATACTCACAATCTTATAGAAACACTTATTCTCATTGACCAGCTTCTCCAATGACAGGCTCTCAATGATTTCGGCTTCAAGCAATGCTCCGTCCCGGTCCTGCTTATTGGCCAGTCTAAGGGGAGGGGGAGGGGGGTTAAAGTGAGCTGTATGTGTACGCCACCAAGTGAAAGCTGTCACAAACACATGACTCAAGGTCTGCACTTCAGAGCACTGAAGAGGTGTGTGTTTGTGTGTGTGTGTGTTTGTTTGTGTGTGTGTGTGTGTGTGTGTGTGTGTGTGTGTGTGTGTGTGTGTGTGTGTTTGTGTGTGTGTGTGTGTGTGTGTGTGTGTGTGTGTGTGTGTGTGTGTGTTTGTGTGTGTGTGTGTGTGTGTGTGTGTGTGTGTGTGTGTGTTTGTGTGTGTGTGTGTGTGTGTGTGTGTGTGTGTGTGTGTGTGTGTGTGTGTGTGTGTGTGTGTGTGCGCATATGTGCCTAACACGGACAAAACACAAACAACACTGGACAACCAATACATTAGACATTGAGGGCCTTTGAGGGGACGGTATGGACGAACACTGGCCAGTGGGCCGGGGCTTTGTCCACGTTGGTCCCAACACCTGTCCCCTCAATTTTAACAGCACCATAGTATTACACACTACCACACATACACATACACCTACACACAACACAGCACTGGGGGTGGAGGGGTGGGAAGGCCTTCCTTCACCCGTTTCCTGCTCCCTGCCGGGGCGGGGGAGGGTCGCAGGCGCGGGGCCAGGCTGGTGGCGTCCTGGAAACTACTACCGATCCTTGCTGGTCCAGCCATTTGCCCCCGCCGCGGAGGGTGTGTTGGTTTGGAGGTATGTGTGTCTTTGTCCTATCTTTTTATACAGGTAGGTGAATGAGTACATGTTGGGGGGAATATATGGGTATGTGTGTATATATTGGGGTGTGGGCACATTTGGGGGTAGGCCCATGTGCGCAAGACTGTATATGGGTGTGGTCGGATGTGTGGAGGAAGTCATGTTGGGATGAATGTGCATGTGCGTGTAGGTGTATGTGTGAGGGTCTACATGTGAAGGTGAGTTTGGGGGCACGTGTGTGTATGTGTATGGGGATGGGTGTGGGTGTGTGCATGGTAGGGGTGTATATAAGGTGTATAGGGGCAAATGCATATATGAGTTGAGTGTATGAGTGAGGACGGCTGGTTCTGGGTCGGGGGCTAGTCGTGCCCGGTCCGGGGGGGGCACCTTGGGGTTCTGGAGCCCGGCCTGGTGCTTTGGCGTGGGGGCGGCTGGTCCGCTCCCGTGGGCGGTTGTGGTCCGGGGCGGCTCGGTGCTCCTCGGCGGGAGGGGGGCCCTGCCGGGTGGTGGGTGGTTTTCCGGGGCGCGGGGTGCTGGGGCTTTGCTACCGGCCCACGTCGGGGGGGGGGTTCCCCTGGACCTGCACTTCTTGGCTGTGGGGGCGCGGTCCAGGGTTCTTACTCTCCCGCCTGTGGGGGCGGGCATGCGAGGGTCACTGGGAAGTGCTGGCCTGGGGCTCCACAGCTCCTGGGGGGGCCGAGGGCGGGTGGGATTCCCGGGTCTTTCTCTGCCTACCTCTGGCCTCTGGGGGAATGTTGTCTCAGCTTTCTATCCTTGCTGGTAAGTACATTCCGTACATTTATCCTATGTTACACAACTAGGTTACACATAAACACACACTCACACATACATCATGTCATTTGTGCTAAATGTCTTTGGTACACTTTCTGCTTTACTTTGCTGTGGTCATTCGAGCTGGTTGGGGTTTTTTATTTATTTATTTATTTATTATTATTATTATTATTCTTTCTATATAATTATTATTTAATTATTTATTTATTTTTATTTTTTTTCCCCTGCCCTTTTGTCTTTTCCCTTTTTAATCTTTCTCTCCCACTCTTTTCTTGGTCCACCTAACCCCAATAATTATCACTTTGCATATTGTTATAATTGTTATAACTGTCATTTGAACTGTACATAAAAACAAAGTTGTCCTCCAAAGATGGGGGGTGGAGGTGGGACATTAATAAAAAAATAAAATAAAATAAAAAACACATATACACACACACAGTGAGAGAAAGAGAGGTGAACAAAATGCTACAGAATGCTGAATGATGATGACCTGCACATTATTATTATATTTTTTCATATACAGCTAGTGGGGTGGAAGGTCAACCATGACAAGTCACATGTTCAGGAAAAAGTGCAGAAACTTCAATTCAGAATGTTAATGATTGGCTCCTGTGTTTTATAAAATGATTTTATTTTTACAATGTTGTTTAATTCATGTTCTTTATTGTCAAATATTTATTTAATGTTTTTACAGTTTTTGGGTGTTTCTGAGCAGAAACGGAGGGCTGCCACTGTTTGTTCCTACCATGAAATGTGGTGCAGTGCAACGTTTCTTCTTCATCTCTCACAGATTCATGGATTTTCTTGAGACAAGCTGTAGGCAGCCAAACCCAAATGAAGTGAAAACTGATAAATAAACTATTACATAAACAGAATCAGGCAAAGTAATATTTACAAAAAGTATAAAAGAGAAAGAGCAAAGGAAAATCTGTAATCTGACAGCAAACTCATAATCTCCATGTGCTCAGAAGAACGGTCCTTCAGTGATATCGCTTTGAGAAGCTCTTAGTGGTCACAGTGAGCAGGGGGCCAGTCAGAGAAACGCAGCTGGCACACACCATGTTTCCCTCAGCATCGAACAGCAGAGACTTTGTGAGTGTTCCTACACACAGTTCCTTATAAAAAGGTGCTAGAGACAGACAGAGCAGTTGGGGAGGGGTGTGTGTGGGTGTGTGTCAGTTCCTCATACTTTCTGAATATCAGTAGTTACTCTGTATTAGTAAAGGAGAAGAACCTCACCCTTCTGTACACCTGTTCTACTCAGCAAACCCAGACACGTTCTTACAAACACACCCCAGGAAAGAACCCCGTTTGAAGACCTTTTCCCATGTACGTATAAACATTAGCATAGTCTATCCAGCAATTTTTTCTGTTATATTATTTTTCCTGTTATATGTTCTCTTGGGACACTTTCATTAGCTCTAGATAAACCATACGCCTCTACGATTTGTAAACCTGTTAAAAGTCATCATAGTCCCAAGAAATGTAATGTGGTTTTCATATAAAAACACAGTATAGTAGGGGGCAGGCTGGTCTCGCACGTAACACTTTGCGTGCCCAGCAGATGGTGCTGTGGATTATCTTTTTTTAAATAAATGACAATTTTAAATATATCATCCCCCTCCGGTTTCTTGTGTATTGAAACAAATAAATCCTTGTTAAAATGTAATAAAACAATATTAGATTTGATTTGATTATTAATAATTATTAATTATTGCTAGTAATAAAACGCAATAAAATACAAAATAACATGTCATTATTAATTGACGGTATGTTCATTCACTTTTTCGTTCATTCATGCAGTCAGCCATTCGCTTAATCGTTCATTCCTCCTCATTCAAGACTTCAACGCAGGAGTCTTTACCGACAAAGCGGGACGCAGACTCGGACATGGCGCCAGGCCATCGCAGAACATGCTTTTAATGTGTTAGAAGGAAAGCGTTGAACGTCAGCTCCCTTCTCCTTAATATAAGTCAATGTGTAATGAGTTCTGCCTGCTCCTCTATTATTTAACTGAAGTAAATAATGTATCTTCGTTTGCCCTGTTTGAGTTACACGCCTCCTTTATAAACCACAGTTTGCTGCTCTGATAGTAGTTGATGGGGAGACGCACCCGGCCGCTGTCCTTCGCGCCGCACTTTGCACCGTAGATCTTTGATGCGTCTTTGTGCACGTGTCCTCGTGCACCGCGAGACGTTCACGCGCACGCCGCTCGCGCAGGGACCTACATGTCTGTGTACTGTCCTCGAGTGTACTGGTAAAGATGTGTAGTCTTTTTGTGTTCGTTAAACGTAGGCTGTAATGAACAACAGGTATCGCAGTTTGGCAATGAATGGATAATTTGGTTTTAAAATGAATGAATGAGTAAATTCTTCAAAAGTTGCACTTTTGCTCCAAGTTATGCTCAGAAACACTGTTTAGAGCGCTTACAACGCCTGCAAACGCTGTTTTGAACGCCTTAATGCAAGACTTAGTACTTGTTTGGAAATGCATGTGTAACATTACAAACATGATAAAACAGCTTGTTATCACATCCAACACTGTTTTGAAACAAAATATGAGTTTTCAGTTCATTCTTCAAAAGTTGCACTTTTGCTCCAAGTTATGCTCAGAAACACTGTTTAGAGCGCTTACAACGCCTGCAAACGCTGTTTTGAACGCCTTAATGCAAGACTTACTACTTGTTTGGAAATGCATGTGTAACATTACAAACATGATAAAACAGCTTGTTATCACATCCAAACACCGTTTTGAAACAAAATATGAGTTTTCAGTTCATTCTTCAAAAGTTGCACTTTTGCCCCAAGTTATGCTCAGAAACACTGTTTAGAGCGCTTACAACGCCAGCAAACGCTGTTTTGAACGCCTTAATGCAAGACTTACTACTTGTTTGGAAATGCATGTGTAACATTACAAACATGATAAAACAGCTTGTTATCACATCCAAACACTGTTTTGAAACAAAATATGAGTTTTCAGCGGCCGCTGTCCTTCGCGCCGCACTTTGCACCGTAGATCTTTGATGCGTCTTTGTGCGCGTGTCCTCTTGCACCACGAGACGTTCACACGCACGCCGCTCACGCAGGGACCTACATGTCTGTGTACTCTCCTCGAGTGTCCTGGTAAAGATGTGTAGTCTTTTGTGTTCGTTAAACGTAGGCTGTAATGAACAACAGGTATCGCAGTTTGGCAATGAATGGATAATTTGGTTTTAAAATGAATGAAAACGCCGTTTAGAAGATACTTTTAATGTAGACACTTTTTTTAGAAGGCTCTAGTACAGGGCTATTCAACTATATTTATCTGCGGGCCAGATTTGGCAGAGGGCCAGAACGTAATTTGTTGACGGGGGGGGTGGCGAACGTAAAGCCTGGTTATACGCGTCCGCGCGGCGAAAATTACATAATCGCTGTGGCACCGCCCGTGCGCGAGGGCCTCGCGCGCTGTCGATTCGCGAGTTTGTCCTGGATACAATGGATCCCGGCTGCAGAAACATTTCAGCTGAAGACTGCCAGGGGTGAATAAGGCATACCAAGCGTTTCTATCTCAGGTGCATGGCAAGGGCCAACATCTGATGTGATGTGGATGAAAACATGTGGCCAACTGCTGAAGACCACTTACATTACACATAACAAGACTGTTCAGGGGTGGGTTTCCCGAAACGTTCGTAGCGCCAAGTACTTCGTAACCTCGTATGAAACGTACGAGGTTAAGAAGTACTTAGCGCTATGAACGTTTCGGGAAACCCACCCCAGTTTTGTATTCTGTTTTTCCCCCTTGTGTGCCTTTTTTTTGTATATGTGTATTTTTACACATATGGGACCATGGCTAATTATGTTTACAATTACAGTAATTATTTTTTGGGTTAGGCCACAATTCACAGTAATGTCCCAAATACAGTAAAATATACCCTTTACTGCAAAACTGTTACTGACTCCTTTTTTGTCTAATCTACATTCCATATAGTACCTAACTGTCACGTTGTGGGGGGGCCCCCTACCGGTCGCCCCCGGTTACAGCGGCAGCGGTCCTGTTTTTGGTCACGTGATGTTCGTCCCTCAGGTGGGCGGGACCCGTGATCCGTCTCACCTGAGGGTCGTTTGTTCGTCTATATATGTCTTGTCTTTGTACCAGTTGACTGCTGGTTATTATTTCCTTCATTTGGAACAATGCACGGGTTTTTGGTTTGCACACTTTCTATTAAACCATCCTCTTTCCCTGAGACTTGGCGTGATCGCTTCCTTTTTGAGTTGCTCACCCTGCCCGTCACACTAACAGTAAATATCACTCATTGTGTAGACAGTATGCTGCCAAAAATGCACACATTTGAAAAAAGTCCAAACAAAGCGGATTACAGTAAAAATAAACTGACTAAGAAAACAGTTCTGTTTTCTTAGTACTGTTTCTGTATTGCCATCAAATGTTAGTTTTTTACAGTGGTTATGCAGTGATTGATTATGTTCATCTCAAATAGAGAATCTGTGCTAGTGTTTGAAAGAATGATTGGATACTGAACCAGGTTTGCTGTGTTTTAACAAAGTGGTGTATAAAGAGAAAACCTTGCTGTGTTTTAACAAAGTGGTGTATAAAGAGAAAACTTTGTTTGCGTTGTGAAATGCAGAGTTGTTATTTAGTTAAGAAAATGCACTTTTGAACATGATATTAACCATATATACCCATTCATTTCCTGTGACGGTCACATTTGACCGACAACAACACAGATGTAAAACGTTGGTTTAAAACACTCAAAATTCAATGAAAAATATGATCATCACTTTTATATGTTCCAGTGCATAGTGTGGAGGATGGCATAAGGCCTTGCAGCAATCAGATGTAAAACACAATATTTATGAGTGGTTTAAGTTGTAAATCGGTCAGATTTGACCCGAACACGTCATTCATCTGGTAAAGAGGGGCTTGCTTTCCTCTCTTGTTACCACTGACTGCTTTTTCTCTGGGTGATGGAAGACATAGTGAGTCTGGTTTGGACCAAGGAGGGCTTCGGGAGCAGTAGCGTGCTTTGACCCGTTTCATCGCTTTGACTTTGATTTCAGGAATAAATGCGGATGTAGTGGCTCTGCAATCCAGCATATTTCTGGCATGTGTGGGAAGAAAACTCAGTTTAATTATTTAGAAACTTGTATTTTAAATCTATGAACACTTTTTTTTTTTTTTTTTTTTCATTTTGTCATTAATCTCAAACATAAACATGGAGGTTGTGTGAAATTTTATCTAAAATAAGAACAGCAAGATACTTTTTTTACCTAATTACCCAAATGAATATATGAAGGCATGGATGTGGAACGTGTAAAGAAGGAATAACAAAAGAAGGAATTATAAGAAGGAACGTATTAGCAACCAACAAAGCCAAGCTTAGCACTTCCATCTCAATGACGGGTTAACTATTAAAGATAAGATAAGATAAGATAAGATAGTCCTTTATTGATCCCGCAGCGGGGAAATTTGCAATATTACAGCAACAGAGAGGAAGAGACAAGGAGAGGGAGTAAAAAGACAATATATAAGGTAGATAATAATTAAAAAAAACAAAAAAATGTATGTATATTGGTTACAGAAATATGTGCTATTAAAAATGTAGTAATCTTATGTAAGGTGTTATTGCACATAGAAGTAGTAGCTATTGCACATTAGCCATATTGAAAGAAGAATTGCACAGTTTGTCCGGCATGTGGTAGCAATGTTAAACATTAACTACAGATTATTGAGTGCAGTGCGTGTTGAACAGTCTGACGGTGTGTGGAAGGAAGGACCTGCGGTATCTCTCCTTCACACACCACGGGTGCAGCAGCCGGGCACTGAAGGAGCTGCTCAGTGTGGTCCGAGAGTGGTGCATGGGGTGGGACAGGTTCTTTAGCATGTGTTTTAGCTTAGACCTCATTCTCCTGTCTCCCACCACCTCCACTGGGTCAAGAGGACACCCGAGGACAGAGCTGGACTTCCTTATGATCCTGTCCAGTCTCTTCCTGTCAGCGGTGGAGATGCTGCTACCCCAGCAGACCACTCTGTAGAATATGGCTGATGCCACCACAGCATCAAAGAAGGACCTCAGGAGTGACCCCTGCACACCAAAGGATCTGAGTCTCCTTAGGAGATACAGTCTGCTCTGACCCTTCCTGTAGAGAGCAGCTGTGTTGTCAGTCCAGTCCAGCTTGTTGTTAAGGTGGACACCAAGGTATTTGTAGGACCAATTGTGAGAGTGTGCTTATGTGTGCGCGCCTGTGTGTGTGTGTGTGTGTGTGTCTCAGATACAACTTCCTAAAGCATTGATGTTATGTGTCCTGCCAAAGGACTTCTCTTTAAACAGAATTATGAAGAGAAGAAATATTGTCTCAACATAAACATGTCAGAACTGTTCCAAAGAGCAACAGTGATTTACTTATTTATTATTTTTTTCTATCTTATGTAAATGTTTGAAAAAAATTAAAATGGTATATATAATTGGAATGGGTTCAAGGGTTTATATCAAAATGTTTGTCCTAAAAAAAATTATAAAATGCATATATGAAAGTATAAAATGTTTTTGTTTATTCCAAAATGAATCCCACTGATCATAACTTGTCACTGAAGAGTGTAGGAAGGTTACAAAAACTGAACCTCGACTCCAAGTATGCAATGTAATCGGTTTCTTTTCACAGAATAAAAGTTACTAAACTACTCTTGTATCGCTTAGCGGCTACCGAGACGTGTGAGGTGTTGGGCCTGACATCCTCACACTGTCCACTAGGGGCGCTACTGCCGATATGGACGGTTGTGCCAGCGGGACAGAACGTATGAAATCACATGCAGCCATAGCAGCCAGAGAACGCTGCGTAAACAGCAACCAAAGCGTCTTGTTTGGATTCTAAAGTTAGCTAGCGCTACCTTTAACAATCGTGGATCGACAAAGTTTAATACATACAGCTTTATTTCTTGATTTTATATCTGTGTTTAAATTGTATTTAGTTGGACTGGTTATTAAGACCAGTGTGTGATCGTGTTTTGGTGACCATTTAGGCTTTCAGGGTGAACGCTGAATTATAAAGTTCAGTGTGATGGCGAGCTGCTGCAGCTGGTTGAAGAGGTGGCGTAAGCCTGCAAAGTAAGTCAGTGTATTTTGATTATACTGTCCATACATCGCTGATGTCTGAATTGTACTTTAACTTTTAATCCGCACGACCACGTAATTGCCGCGTAGATGAGCTTAAATCTGTTTTTCTTAATAGTACTATGTATTTAGACAAAGTATTGTATATACAATGGCATACATGTGTTTGTAAATGTGGTCTGTACATTTCTGTACTGATCTGTACTATATGAGGTGTGTTGTGTTCCACCTCATCAACTCCTTCAACTGTTCTTTAAGGTTTATATACGGTTAACCCTCAGTCATTAAGGTGTTTGAGAACAAATTGTGATGTATTGACATTTATTGCAATATCATTTTAAATCTAGATTACCATCACTAAGTTAGACTTGACAGTGTTTTCGAGAGACCATTTTGTTCTGAAGAAAATCTGTCTGATTACTGAGAACTAATACCAAGTTCAGAGAAAATTCTTCTTATGTAGGCGACACTATAGACATGATATGTGATATAGTGAGTGTGTAGGCTACACTATAGACATGATATGTGGTATAGTGAGTGTGTAGGCTACACTATAGACATGATATGTGGTATAGTGAGTGTGTAGGCTACACTATAGACATGATATGTGGTATAGTGAGTGTGTAGGCTACACTATAGACATGATATGTGGTATAGTGAGTGTGTAGGCTACACTATAGACATGATATGTGGTATAGTGAGTGTGTAGGCTACACTATAGACATGATATGTGGTATAGTGAGTGTGTAGGCTACACTATAGACATGATATGTGGTATAGTGAGTGTGTAGGCTACACTATAGACATGATATGTGGTATAGTGAGTGTGTCTTTGTCTTTCAATGTTGGAAACATGGCCTCCACCTTGGAAGCAGTTTAAGTTGGTTTGTGAACACTAACAGAGCACCTCTGTTCTTCATAACATCTCTCTGCTTCAGCCCTGTTTGTTGGAGAAATGACCAAAAACACAGTGTGCACACATACTAAACACAAAGCTCCCTCTGTTGGGGGTACAGATTATTTCTTACCTTTCACTAGCTGTGCAGTGAACTTGGTGAACTTTCTTGGCATGGAAAACTTTGAATTTCATAGTAAAGATCTTTCCAAAACTGGTGCACTCTCACTATTGGCCAATGTTCTACTGTTTCCTGGTGTAAGTTGTTTTATGGTGAGAGTGAATTGGGTAAAATATTAGTTAATATTAGTTAAATATTAAATATTAGTTAATCCCAGTTGCAGCTATACCCTAAGAGGTGGAAGACCCAGAGTCTTTCCCTTGATTGAGTATACAGCTCAAACCACAACCCCAACGTAAAGAGTACTCCAAAATCAGTGATAAAGCTTGCTGCCTACTGCTAATTTAGTGTCACCGAATGCTAAACACTAACACTGCCCTCCAACAACCTGGCCACTAATCCTTCAGGACTAAAGTGCAAATCCCCAGCTAATCCCAGAATAGTGTGACAGTCCTGGGCCAGAACATTTCACGGGGCAGTGCCCACACGCAGCCTGAGTCATTGTCTGTGCGTGCTATCGATGGAAGGAGGTAGGGCACAGGCGGACCACTATCAAGAGCCCCGTGCTAGCGTTGTGTTTGTGTGTGCTCACAGGAAGGTGACGTTGTTGATGGTGGGCCTGGACAATGCTGGCAAGACTGCAGCCGTGCGGGGCATTCAGGGAGGTGAGGCTACACTTGGTGTGTGTGAGTGTGTGTGAGTGTGTGTGAGTGTGTGTGAGTGTGTGTGAGTGTGTGTGAGTGTGTGTGTGTGAGTGTGTGTGAGTGTGTGTGAGTGTGTGTGAGTGTGTGAGTGTGTGTGAGTGTGTGTAAGTGTGAGTGTGTGTGGTATGCCATTCATCCATCACCTTAAACTCCTAATGCCAAGGTGCAGATGCCATAGTGTTTTATACCCACCCTTTCATACAGCATATCGTGATTAATATACTGGTTTGTCATTTGTAGCTGCTATTTCTTGCTTTTATTTACTTATTATTCTCTTCTTTTTCAAAGTCTATCTTTTCTTCAAGTTCAGCTCGCTCCAAGGTTAAAGCTACTGCGGGTCGCTAAGCGCACCGTAGTCTCACAGTAACGCATGTCTCTCCCTCAGAGAACCCAGTCAATGTGGCCCCCACGGTGGGCTTCTCCAAGGTGGACCTGAAACAAGGCAAGTTCCAGGTGACCATCTTCGACCTTGGCGGCGGGACGCGCATCCGCGGCATCTGGGAGAACTACTACTCAGAGTCGCATGGCGTGGTGTTCGTGGTGGACTCCAGCGACATCCAGCGGATCCATGAGACCAGAGCCACCCTGGCCGAGGTCCTCCGACACCCTCGCATCGCCGGCAAGCCCGTGCTAGTGTGAGTGGCACGTCTCTCGTTACGTCTCACACGCGTCTCACGCACGTCTCGTTTCCCGCACCTCCTCGCAGCCTTCAGAGCACCCCTGCACTTCAACACCATAGTTCCTACAACGTCACTGTGAGAAGCACAGACCTTAGATCATCCACATGACATCTCCTGTCATAGATGTTTCTCCAACGTGATATTGTGGTAACAGACATCACGAGACACAACATCGCAGACGGCAGACACCATGAGGATGTATTGGTTGTCCAGTGTTGTTTGTGTTTTGTCCGTGTTAGGCACATACACGCACACACACACACACACCTCTTCAGTGCTCTGAAGTGCAGACCTTGAGTCATGTGTTTGTGACAGCTTTCACTTGGTGGCGTACACATACAGCTCACTCTAACCCCCCTCCCCCTCCCCTTAGACTGGCCAATAAGCAGGACCGGGACGGAGCATTGCTTGAAGGCGAAATCATTGAGAGCCTGTCATTGGAGAAGCTGGTCAATGAGCATAAATGTCGCTGTCAGCTTGTGAGTATTTATTCAGTGAGCATCCTCACAGCAGTGAGAAACTTGGCAGCCTACAAGGTTTTCCTGTGGGGTGGGGGGGTTGCTAGCTTACTGCAGACTTTGGCAGCACTCTGCTAGCTAACAGCAAGGCTGCCATTTGATGAGTGAAATCCAGCTGTAGAAAACAAGCCAACGAGACGAGGCTGAACTTGTGCTGACCTCACCAGGAGCCGTGCTCGGCGGTGTTGGGCTACGGCCGGACGGTGGACAAGTCCATCAGGAGAGGCCTGAAATGGCTCCTGAGCAACATCGCCGAGGACTACGAGGCGATCGCCGAGCGCGTGCGGAGGGACACGGCCAAGCAGCGGGCCTGGGAGGAGCAAGACAGGAAGGAGCGAGCGGAACGAGTGCGGCAAATACGGGAGGAGAGGTCAGGAAACCGCGTGTGTGTGAGAGACAGTACTGTTTTGGTTCTGGTGAAATATATATTTTGAAGGGTTTACTCTTCCTGTAGGGACAGGAAAGAGCGTGAGGAGGCGGAGCAGGAAGAGAGGCGAGTGAAGGAGAAGAAGGAGGAGGAGGAGGGTGCCAACATGCCCAACCCGTTCCAGCCAATTTACAATGTTGTTCATGAGGCAGGTTTCCCTCCCAGCCAATGAGGTGTTTAATGTGCCTCAATGTTCCTCTTAATCAGACCACTGTTCAAACTTCAGTTAATTTAGTAAATTATTTCAGGAGGACAATAAGGAGACGGGAAAGGGAGAGGACGCCCTGCAGGGCGGCGCTCTGAATTGCAGGAGCAAACCGAAGGAGGATGTTGAGAGCACCAAATCAGGTCAGAATGTTTCATATGATCCAAATAAAATGTATTAAGTTGTTTTAAAGTGATTACTCTTTTTGCTGTTGTGGAAGGGTGTCTGTTGGGTGTGGGATTACTTATCTCCTTCATCTTGGTAGTACCAGTATCCTAGGCCCACACTCTAGTCCCCTAGGCCCATGCTCTAGTCCCCTAGGCCCACACTCTAGTCCCCTAGGCCCACACTCTAGTCCCCTAGGCCCACCCTCTAGTCCCCTACGCCCACGCTCTAGTCCCCTAGGCCCATGCTCTAGTCCCCTAGGCCCACGCTCTAGTCTGTTCTGATCTGCAATACATCCCTCAGCATTTTCCCCTCTTAACACACCTGACTCACCTCAGCGAACACTTGATTCGCTGATTAAATTAATCACTAATGTTAAAACATGTCGCGCACTAAGTTATACAGAGCTGCGGGCTTCTACCAGTAGAACTTGATAGCCTTGCTTTAGATAATTAACCTGAATTAACACTTAAAATGACAGCTTTAATAAAAACTACAATTGCTATTTAATTAGGGTCAACAAACAGTCAGCAGAACTGAGACACCCTGGGAAACAGATCGTTGGCTGCCTAATCTAGGCTGCTAAAAGGCTTTATCTCCTCCTCAGGGCCAGCAGACCAAGCCCAAAAGAAGAGCAGGAAACTGCGTCTGAGGTGGAGAAACAACAGGGTTGAACCTCTGAGGGTTGAGGACTCCACCTAGAGCCCCACTCCACCACCTTCACCAGGTGAGAGTTCTAGCCAAACTTACTTAAGCAGCACTGAAACACGTGACACTCACTGGACTTCACTGTTTTTTTGTTTTACACAATGTGTAATTTATTTTTTGTAGCATTTATAATTCCAATTGTGCTTGTAGAAAACAATATGTTACCTTATAACTACGGTGAAACCAACATGGAAGTCTACTCCAAAGAATCCCTAATCTGACCTCAGATTTTCAATAACATGCCTTTTGTGTTTTGGTGGAGTTTTTACAAAAGCGTCATTTTACTTCTGTTTGTAATTGGATGGGCAACTCCCAAAGTTTCTAGACTTCCTAAACTTGAGCCGCTTGGAGATACACGGCACTCTGGCACTCTGGTAACTGTTCAAACCCCCCCCAAAAGCGCGTCCTCCTGCATGAGCCACTAACACCTTTTTTCCCCCCTCCCAGTTTTATGTTGTGACCAGGTCTCCTTGCACTCGCCCCGTCACTAACGACCCCCTCGCCGTCTCTCCCATACGATCAGTGCTGAACCAACAAGCGTACTTACTGTTCTACATCCGGTAAGTTCAACCTAATGTTTAAACCAGCTCCAGATTTTTGAATAGTGGAATATTTAGAAAGGCATTTTATACACTTTTATTCCCCCCCCAATCCATCATGTTTAGGTCAACAGATCTTAAACGGAGACTGTAACTCTGTGACCCATGGTCCCGGTCATTGCTCCCCTCGCCCGGTCACCACGGCCAAGGTGAACGGGCCTCAGTTCACCTCCACCTCCTTCATCGGTTCACAGCTTCCTCCTCACATGGGGAAGGTATCACCACACCACTGCACCATGCCAGGAAATCTGACTGGGAACTGGTTGTTATTGTTCACTAGTATAATTGAGAGGGCTGTGTTTTGTTTGTTTACACTGTTAAACTCTTACTTTCTGTTCCTGATATTCAGATTTCCCATAACTGACCGCTGTTCACTTTGCAGAATAACTCTCCCGTGAAGGCTCAAAGCCTGGCAGCAGCAACAGCAGCAGCGTCCCGAAGACGGGCCCTGGATCGGGCCGGGGAAAGACAGCGCGGCCGAGCCAGAGCCAGCCCAGCCCCTACAGTTCTTCGGCAGTTGAAGTGGACATCGGTGGAGAACCCATGCCACGACAGCCTAAGAAGAAAAGGCCAAGACACTAACATCATTATTATTATTATTATATTACACTTACTATAATATTTACTATTACTTCTACATTTCTATAATCATTAACTTCATATTTTACAATTAGATATTCTGTATTTGTCACGGTACGCCGGCCCCCTAACGGTCGCCTCCGTCCACAGTGGCAGTTGTCGTTGTTGTTGTGGTGTTTGTCCCTGAGGTGGGCGGAGCCCGCGATCCGTCTCACCTGAGGGTGAGCTAATGTATGTTTTGTGTTCTGTGTTTCAGCTGCTGGACTGCAGGGGGTGTGTCCCTGCCTTGTCCCTGCCTTCCTGCCCCTTCATGTTTTGTGTGCTGCCGCTGTGTGCCACACACCTAGTGGAGGGGAGTGTGGCTTGGTGGGGGTGGGGGGCCTGTCTCCGTACGGGGGCCCCCTACCGGTCGCATCCGTCCACAGCGGCAGTTGTCGTTGTTGTTGTTGTGGTGTTCGTCCCTCAGGTGGGCGGAGCCCGCGATCCGTCTCACCTGAGGGTCGTTTGTTCGTGGTCATGTCTCGTGGTAAGTGTTTCTCTGTGTGATGTTTGTGTGAAGAGTTCCGCCGTGCTTATGTGTTGTGTGTGTGGCACGGCGAGGACCAGGGCTGTCTTCCCTGGGAAAATTCTTCATGTTGTGTGGGTGTTTAAAGTGTGTACGTATGAACGGGACGTGTGGATCAGTGTGCGTGCTCGTTATGTTAAATGTTAAATGGTTTGTGTGTGACGCTGATACCGCTCGTCACTGTCGCCTCGCTCCCCGTGTTGTCTTGTGTTTCATGTGGGGAGCGACTGCGAACATGAGCGGCGCGTCACTATTTTGTATGTACGTAGAGCGCGCATTTGTGGGTCCCATCTGTTCGTTATTTGTATTTGTTCGTTATTTTTTTGTGTCTAGTCTTTGCGTGTGTGTTTTGTCCTAGCGTGTTTGTGATTTGTTATGTTAAATGTAATTTCACGCATGCTCCTCCCCTTAAATGTGTGTTGGGGGGGACCGGCTGTGGTCCATGGCACGGGACCACAGCCTGTCCCCCCCAACACACAGGGCGTAGCTCCCGAGGGAGGCCCTGACCAGGAACGTGGGGGGTTCTCCTGAATTGGAGGAGACCCCTCCCCCATGGTAGGGGGATCAGGGTAAGTGTGCGTGTGTGTTTTGTGTTGGTGTGTGTATGGGTGTGTGTGTGTATGTGTGTGCAGTGGCGGACTTAGCAATTTGGGGGCTCAAGGTGAATTTAGCTAGGGGGCCAATCAACATTAATATGCGAGAAATAAGTTAGCTAGTCAGGGGGGCCCTACAGTGGGCTGCAGTGGGAGGGGCCCAAGGCAATTGCCTACCAATGCCTCTATGCAAAGACCGCCTCTGTGTGTGTGTATGTGTGTGTGTGTGTGCGCGTTTGTGCACAGGGTGTGTGTGAGGCGTCTAGTGCAGTAGTGTAAAAGTTCTTGTAGTTAGTGCATGTCTCTTTCTGCTCGCAACTTTCTCCTTTCAGCTACTGCCGCTGGCTAGCCCCCTCACCGGGGGTAAAACGAGGAGCTGAGTGCGTAAGTCTCCTCTGCCAGTACACAGCCTGTCCACGCCAAGACTCCTGCAGTGCCTCCTCGCGGCCACACACGTAAACTGGGTCCTCGTGGTCCCAGGCTAAACTGCAGGGGATCTCGGAGCAGCAGTGGGCCCCAGAGATGCGGTGTGTAGGCCCACCACAGGGTGGACACGTCCTAGCACCCATCAACCACTGCCCCAACTATGGGCAAATAGCCCCACTGCCTTGTGGGTAGCCTTTTTTCAGGCAAGGGCTAAGGGAGCACACCCTGACAGAAAAGTAAGGCGCTGGTGGCGCGCAATAGGCGGACCTGAACAGAAACAGGACCCGGCAGCCTCCTGCAGATAGCGCACCCCCTACAGCACTTAAAAATCTCCTGGCGCAGGTATCCACCTCTGACCAATGGTGATATTACCGATCCACATCTGGTTGAAGTCTGACAGCGATGGGGTGTCTGGCGACGGGGGCAGGTTTGAATTGGCTGGGAGCTCCTAGTCAGAGCCCTACATGTCAGCGTCATAGGGTATTGGTCGCTCACAGCTGGGGCTGAGTGGCAGCTGTTCTCGGCAGACCCCTGTGTGACTGAGCAGCCCTATTTAGGGACCGCACTGCTCACCTCAGTTTTGAGGAGGGACCTTGAAAAGGTGGTCTAAAAAACGCCCGCGTAACTTGTACCTGGACAGGCTACCTCACCTGCCGGGTTATTCCATATCTGCGGTCGAAAAAGGAAAAATCGACGAAATATTGTAGAAGTGTTTTTCTTTGAATTTCCTCATAGCTACAATTGATAACAAAAAAGAGAAAATAAATAAAACAAGGAGAGGGTCAAGGGGGAAAGGTGGAAAGATCAACTACAAGAAGAGAGATCCAGTCTGTTAGGAGAATAAAGGTAAGAGTAAAAATGAAATAACTGTTCCAGGGAAAGCACCTGATTGTCTGGACAACAAGGAGGTAAACCTCACACAAAGATAAACATACACATACAAAATTTCTTCACTCTGGTATGTGGATGCTGGCCTCTAACCCAGCAAAAGACATTCATCCCATGTTGATAACACATTTGCTAATTTGCTGTCATCTACCTGTTCAATAGCTATTAATATCAACAACATTCAAACTTACAGTTCAGCTGAAAAACATTCACCTGTTATTACCATGTAATATTTAATTAGAGTTTATTGATAAATTCTTTTTTTTGCAGAAGCATCTTTGAAGAGTTCTGAGGTTGTGGCTTTTGAGGACATCGAACAGGCAAATATAAGCACTATGCAACCACCCAGTGAGTCAAGCACATATACATCACATCCCATAATACTGGGATGATACTGGTATTATGTTTTACCATAATATTCGCTCCAGGGGGATAAAAGGTCCAGGAGTGTAGAGTCTTTTTCTTCTTTGAATTTCCTCATAGCTACAACTGAGAAAAGAAAAACAAGGAGAGGGTCAAGGGGGAAAGGTCGGAAAATCAACTACAGGAAGAGAGATCCAGCCTGTGAGGAGAATAAAGGTAAGAGTAAGAATGAAATAACTGCTCCTGGATAATCACCTGATTGTCTGGGTGATAGTGAGGCAAACCTCACACAAAGATAAACACATACACACAAACTCTCTGCTGAATGAGTTGAACAGGTGATAAAGAGATTAATTTGAATTTGGTGTGTGTGTATAACTTTGACTCAGTCCCTATCATGACTCCACTCTATGGTAGGTGCAGGACGGCCACTTGCCCAACACTAGAGCTCCTCCTCCAGCTCTGCTACTGCTGTGATCTCCTGCACAACTGACACACCGCAGATTCCTGGACAAACTACACACGCACATAAACACAAAAATACACACATGGTGCAAATAAACTACAGCATTATGAAAATGAATTCACTTGTGACAATTCTTCTTAATAACATGAGATTCAGTGTCAGTGACTGTTTGAAGTCCAGTATTCTGCGATATATTGTTAACTAAACACAAAAAATATATTGATTACTTAAATAGCAATATTAAATGAGACCTAACTGTTCACTGTTCACTTTAGGTGATTAAACTATAAACAGGTGTGCTTGACAAGTGGTGTTTGTGGTTTCATTCATGAATGAATGAAATGAAAATTTAAATTGGTCCATTCCACAGCTTTTTAAAAAATAATGCCCCGGGTACAGCCGCTAACTCCTCCCTTTGGACGTGTATGTCTCCCATGTGGAGTTGGAGTATTTGGGGGATGGCGGTGTGAAGAGAGGGGAGCCCCATGTCTTCTATTCAGGGGGGGGGGGAAGTTGGAATGCTCAGAAGAGGAAGATCTGAAGATGGAGCAACCCCCCCCCCCCCCCCCCCCCCCCACACCTCTGCCTCTGAGGGTGGAGACATGCACACTCAACAAAGAGAAGGTGCACAGCGGCACGCAATCCCGGCCCGTCTAACATACCATAACATCATAACGTCATAACATACCCTGGTCAAGAAGGCTGGAGACCTCCCTCCAGATACCAGTGGGGGATCTACCAGGACCCAGAAAGCAGCTACGCAGGTGCTAAGGCAGCTGGTGCGGAGGCTGGGGTGTGCTCTGAGAGGGTGCCCAGGGGTGGAGCACGACTCCCAGCTGCTCTTACTCCCAGTGTGCCTCTCCGAGGCTCAGTCCCAACCGTCGCAGGGTTTCCTCCCTTGGCGGCGTTTAGGGGTTTGCCGCCCCTGCTCGGTACAGGGGTTCAGGGGTAATAATAATACCTCCTCTGCACCCCAGCCTCATCTGTGCCATGTTTTCTAAGGTGGGAGAAAGAGTAAGCCAAAGAAGAAACAGGATTAGTCCCCATACAGTTGAGAAAACTTTTATTCTTAAATAAAAATTGTTCTTTGTAACATTGTTCATCTGGTCTCAGTTTATTGAGCATGTTTGTGTTGTCATGTATAAGTCCATCTTGGTGTGGATTTATAAACATGAGTTCTTTATGCAATTCCTGTACAGTCCCAAACTTCTTGATAGTTGGTAATGTTATACATGAGTCCTTTATGTAATTCCTGTTTAGTCCTATCCATCATCCACACTGGTTACTCAGGGCAGTGGGTTGATCCTCCCTCATATCTGGTTAGGCAGGAGGTGGCTGGCCCAGGATGGATCTTTGGAAAGGCTCGTCTCTCCTCATCTCGGTGTGCCTCGAGTAGGCAGGCAGCAATGTGGAGAAGATAGAACAGGGAAAATTAGCTCTGTATAAGGACATATACGTGACAGATGAAATTATAAACATTTCTGGAGTGTGGCAGCAACTCCTTCATTAAACTAAATTACTACAGCCTAGCTTAAAAAGGCAGACCCAGAAGGTAACATAGACTTGGGAGCATTCTGAGACATTAGCATCCATCCACTGCACTGTCAACAAACTTGAGTGACCACGTGCAGTGACAGGATGACAGCACCAGCGCTCCAGTCTACCATAAAACCCTTCGCCTATGAACCCCTGGATCTGTACCTTTATCTAAGGGGGCTTATTAGTTACCAAACGCTAAACTTAATAAGTGGGTTTTCAACCTAGACTTAAAGATTGAGACTGTGTCAGAGTCTGGGACGCATTTTGGAAGATTATTCCAAAGCTGGGGGAGGCTTACAAGAAAAGGCTCTTCCCCCTGCTGTTACTTTATTAATTGTTGGAACTAACCAATCTACTCAGAAGAATCTCATTATCAAGACTGCTTAAAAACATTTTGAGATTTGCATATAGTCTGGTTGTCACATGTCAATCAATAGCTCTGAGGTGTGGCAAAATTTACTTCAGCAGCTATATCTCAGCAATGCTTTGACCAATCTTCATGAAAATTGATCAGCTAATAGGGCACATGACTTTGAGGTCACAGGTCCAAGATGACCACGATTGTCCAATAGGGGGCGCTAAAAACATGGGAAAAACTGTTTCTCAGAAACCATTAGACACAACAAGCCAAAACTTTACATGCATCATCAGGGGCCCAAGTGGTATCAAGGCACACAATGATGACATCATCACTCAAAAAAACATGGCCGCCATGAGCCAATTAATTTAAATTTTTATTAATTGGCCATTTGACAGACTTACTATTGGCCAATCAACATGAAACCTCACCACTGTGCATATCTCAAGACTCTGTTACGCTGTGCAGTTTCGAAACATTTGTGAAAACCATGCATAACACCTCCATATTTTCGCTTAGGATTATGAAACTTGATTCTTTTGATTCCTTGCACTACACCTGACAACTTTGCAATTACAAGTTCTATTTAAAAATGCATAGTTTTGTCACATTCATCAATTGTTTGAAAACAGCTCTTTACGAACTAGTCCTAGGAATTTTATCCAATTATGGCAAAATTGGTATGAGCATAATCTGTAGACTCTGGAGGTAAAAACTGCCTCCATAACTTTGCAGTTACATCTCATAACAAAAAGTGCACTGCCTGACCAGAAATAAACCTTTTATTTCACCAAAATGTCCTATTTCATTTCTGAGATTAATGAGATATCAGTATGGTAGTACTTGGGCTCCATCTAGTGGCCAAATTCCAGAACTGAATAAAAACTATTGCTCACATGAAATACCACACAAACACACCACAAAGCTGATCTCAGCATGTGATTTAGTTCTGTGATCTAATAATTTCAGTGGCATTTTTTTCCACTGAAACAGCTTTCTTTCAACTTTTGGGTCTAAAGGACCTTTTGGGCTTCTTTATGCCTATTAAGGCCAAAAAGCCTATTCGTGTGTGAACCCGCCAATCGCCGCTTGCGGCTATATTTGCATTTGCAACTGTTGCTTCATTCATCATAGCTTGAATAAAATATTTCGGAAGAAAACGTGTATCAAAATATTTTGGTTGTCTGAAAAGTTTGGTGTACATACTAAATACTAATCATCATATACCTGCAGACTCACTTATTTACAGCGCAACTTTTAATATGAAGGCCTGAAAAACATCCTTAACCAGTCATTAAGACTTATGCACTTAAAAATTCCTTAAGTATGGGAACAGAATTCATAAGGAAGTCATACATGATTTTGCTTGTTTGACCTGTTCAGACAACAAGAATTCCTTTTGGCTCTCTTTTGCCATCCTAGAAAAAAAAGTGGCTAATACTGAGCACTTGAGAACTCTCCAGGATGATACAGAGACCACACGCCTCATCAAGATTCCTCCACAAGATGAGACAAAACCATCAAAGATATGCTCATTATGCATGAGATAAATTATCATTTGGAAAATTACTGGCACTGTAGCTTGCAACCGCTCTAGATGTTGCACACAAATTTATGAAAAAAAATCTGAACTTTTCTCAGAGAAATCAGAACTTTCTTTTACCACACACTGTTTCTCATGCAGGATCCTATATTACTTGCAAGAGATAATCGAGAGAAGGCTTACTTATTGATTTGTTGAACACTCTAGTTAACACTTTCGCATCCCACTTGCAATCTATTTCTACTATTATGGGACGCCTATTCAAATAGATTGCAAGTGGGATGTTTTGTGATTACCGATCCCACTCTCTCTCTTTTCACACACACACACTCTCTCTCTCTCTCCACACATACACACAAACACTCTCTCTCTCTTCACGCACACACACACACACACACACACACACACACACACACACACACACACACACTCTCTCTCTCTCTCAACAGACACACACAAACACAAACACACTCTCTCTCTCTTCACACACACACACAAACACTCTCTCTTCACACACACACACTCTCTCTCTCTTCACACACAAACAAACACTCTCTCTCTCCACACACACACAAACACTCTCTCTCTCTTCACACACACAAACACTCTCTCGCTCTCTTCACACACACACACATACTCTCTCTCTCCCACTTCCAATCTATTTCTACTATTATGGGATACCTATTCAAATAGATTGCAAGTGGGATGTTTTGTGATTACCGTTCCCACTTCCAATCTATTGCCAGTATATTCAAATAGATTGCTAGTGGGATGTTTTGTGATTACCGATCCCACTTGCAATCTATTTCCACTATTATGGGATGCCTATTCAAATAGATTGCAAGTGGGATGTTTTGTGATTACCGATCCCACTTCCAATCTATTTGAATGGGATCCCACTTCCAATCTATTTTCATGTGTCAAGTAGATTGGAATTGGGATGATTCATGATTACCATCCCTCTTCCAATACACACACACACACATACACACTCACTCATACACACTCACTCACACACACACACACACACATACACACTCATGCACACACACTCACTCACACACACATACACACTCACTCACACACACACACACACACACACACACTCTCTCTCTCTCACACACACACACACACACACACACACACACACACACACACACACACGTCAGAGTCCCCCTGACTCACTGTGTGAGTTTGATTAAATTTGCACAAAGTAAAAATTTTGGCTGAAAAAACTGCATCCCAATTCCAATCAATTCAAATCAATTGGGATGATTTGTACTTACCAATCCCACTTCCAATCTATTTGAATAGGATCCCACTTCCAATTTATTTTCATGTGCCAAATAACTTGGAATTGGGATGCCATTCACATAGATTGACTTCTAAGTATTTTATTTAAAATAAATGACTGAAACACTTCAAAAACCATTTATTCATCTTCCCCATGTCTGGTTTATGCAAGCTAACTCCTAGGCGATTTCTCATGTAAAATTACAAAAAATTATCAGTGTTTTGAAACGTCTGAACTTGGCAGCGAATAGCTCCGCCATTATGATGCTAACTTCCGCTAGCATCTATATGGGATTTCGCATATAACGTTAGCATCAAGCTAACTCCTAGGCGATGTGCATGTTACAATAAAGCTTTGAATCCTTTGAATCAAGCAAATTGTGTTGTATAATTTCTTAGCTAACCAGCACAGTCAATAACACAATATATAATGAGTAGTTCTAGCCTGCTGTTTAGATCACAAACAATTATCAGTGTTTTGAAACGTCTGAACTTGGCAAAGAATAGCTCCGCCATGATAATGCTAACTTTCGCTAGCATCTATATGGGATTTCGCATATAACGTTAGCATCAAGCTAACTCCTAGGCGATTTCTCATGTAACATAAGCAGATATCTAAATCCAAAGGGATCTCCCATATAATATTAGCATCAAGCTAATTGTTACAGAAGTGGTGAAGTGCAGAACCAGCAGATTAAAGAACTCTTTTCCCTACTGCCATCAGACTCTCAAACTCTTTTTTTGCACTGTCATTTGCACTACACTATGGGCTACAGCAATATATTTATATTTATTACTAAGGAATCCCATGTTGGTGGAGGGAACAGTGGTGATGAGGAGGTGTTGGGTAGATGTTAAAGAAAGGAATACGGAAGGACAAGTGGTCCCCAAATGTATGAACATTTGTGTTTAAACTTTAGGCCTATGCCTACAGCGCAATAGCTTAGGCTATTGGCTGCCAAACGCCAACGCTTCGAGCTACGGACTTCATGCTCGGGATGCTGCATCAGGCCATCACAGAGATGACCTCCACCGATTTTGGGACCTCTACGTCAAAATTTGGGCCCTCAGCGTCCCCAAATGTATGCACATTTGTGTTTAAACTTTAGGCCTACGACTACAGGGCAATAGCTTATTGGCTGCCAAACGCCAACGCTTCGAGCTACGGACTTGCCACTAGGTATCCTGCATCAGGCCTTCACAGAGACGACCTGGACCGATTTTGGGACCCCTATGTCAAATTTTGGCCCCTCAGCGTCCCCAAATGTATGAACATTTGTGTTTGACCTTTAGGCCTACGACTACAGCGCAATAGCTTATTGGCTGCCAAACGCCAACGCTTCGAGCTACGGACTTGCAACTCAGGATCCTGCATCGGGCCATTACAGAGATGACCGCGACCAATTTTGGGACCTCTACATTACATTTTGGCCCCTCAGCGTCCCCAAATGTATGAACATTTGTGTTTAAACTTTAGGCCTACGACTACAGCGCAATAGCTTATTGGCTGCCAAACGCCAACGCTTCGAGCTACAGAGTTGCAACTCAGGATCCTGCATTGGGCCATCACAGAGACGACCTCGACCGATTTTGGGACCTCTACGTCATTTTTTGGCCCCTCAGCGTCCCCAAATGTATGCTTGTGACTGCTCTGTGTTAGAAAAAAAACACCTTCAAAACTTAGCCACGCCCATTAAAGTGAATGGAGAAGGCCCAAACGCATGCTACGCCCAAACCGTGTGACCTAGGGGTCTGTGCTTCGGTTTGGTTCATCAGTGGGGTGTCCACATAAAGCTTGTTTAACGGCGTGCGGCTGCGTCCAGCCGTTTGGAAGCACTGGTACACCATGTCTGCAATTTCTAAAATGGCAGACAGCATGCCGTGCCATGTGCTTTTTTTTAGGTTTAGGGTTGCGGTGAGGCTTCTGAAGCACGTAGGGTCATGACATTTTTTATGTGGGTTGTCTGAGGGCCCATAAATGACATATTGGAGCCCCACCCCCCTAAGTGGGCGGGAACAAAAAATTGCCTTTTTACCTGTCCGTGAAAAATGAATGGAAATAGATTGGGAGTGGGATGTGGCCAATCAGGGCTTAGGGAGGTGCTTTGACATTGGGGCTTCGAATGCTGGTTTGTCCCGGGGCCCTCGACCACATATCCGAAAACCGCGTGGCTAGGACCTTCCAGAGCCTTGTAAAAAAATCTGAAAAAAATATTCCTGAAAAATATTTTCAATGGACTTTTGAATGGACTGGGAAAAGGGATCTGTGTCCACGAACCATCTATCAGATAAATTGGAAGTGGGATGCGATAGGGTTAGGGTTAGTGGTGTGAAAATTCCGTGAAAATTCCGCTTGGTTTTCGGACTCATGCTTACAGTATGTTGTTCCAGAGCCCTCCCAGACATCCCCTATGAAATTTCATGACCCTACGACCTCGGGAAAGTCACTTCCTGTTCCACTTACTGGTTCGTTTTTCGACTTCCCGACCGCTTACGGACACGAGCTTTTAGTATGTTGTTTCTGGTCCCCTGCAAAGTTTCGAGCCGATTGGCCCATGGGAACACCTACTTCCGGGCCACGCCCACTTTGGGGGGCGGGGCTTAAATATGTTGTTCCAGGCCCCCCCCACTACCCCCCTATCAAGTCTCAAGCCGATCGGCCAATGGGAACACCTACGTCCGGGCCACGCCCACGTTTGGGGGCGGGGCTTCAATATGTTGTTCCAGGGGCCCCCCACTACCCCCCTATCAAGTTTCAGACCCCTACGACATTCGGTTCTCTTCCTGCGCTCCTACCTCTAATTCCTGAACTTGTACACGCCCACCTGGGGTGGGTAGTGGCCAACCATCCCACTTGCAATCTATTTCAATACCAAGCAAACACATGGAATAAACTGGAAATGGGATGTGGGTGGGGTGTGTCCAAACGTCCCACTTACAATCTATTTGAATAGCATGCCAACACATAGAATAAATTGGAAATGGGATGCCATGCCCGTTTGCCCATTATGCCACGTGTTAGGTCTTAAAACTGACTCTGGATCAGTGTGCGGTATTGGGTGTGGTCCACGAATAGCTCGAGAGCGCCCCTACAGGCGTCCGCGAACCCACTATTGACCGTGGTAATCTGGTCAGTAAAGGTAATCGCATCGTGTCCAATCTGCAATTTAGTTAAAACAGCAACTGGGATCCGCGTTCGGGTTGCGATACCACTTGGCCACTATGGCGCCCACTGGCAATCTATCTGAATGGGAAGTGGGATGTGAAATAGGGGTACTTTACTTACTCTGGAAAGCCTTGAGTACTTCACTGCAATTTAGGTAGTGAAGGTTTTTATTAGTCTCTATATCTTTTTCTTTAGTACACTTGTTACACACCTGGAATCTTCTTGTGTATGTGTGTGTTCAAATGTAATCATTAGAGCTTACAGAAATAAACATTTTATTATATATATATAAAATCAATCTCTGTCTTACCCTATCTTGAAAAACATTCCATATAACTGAACATTAGATACGGAATGAGAATTACAGCTCTGGGCATGACTTTATTTACTATAAATGTATGTTAGTGTGATGCTAGATTTCAGCAAATGTTTTGCTTGTTACAATTCACCAAAAATACATCTGTTTTACATGCAAAGTTATTCAAACATCTGTGCATGAAAATACATCTAAAGTACAAACATATTCTGTTTACTCCACCAATATACCTGGTCATGCAAAAGTCTAGGACAGGTCCCACTTATAACATAGACCAAAATCAATTAGTCAGTACCTCATTAAAGGAGTGTTCATCTATCTGCAAAATGTACATTACATACTGCAACATCATACAGCATATATTAAGCTAATACTATGCCATTACTCTTATTAGCTATACAGTACAAAAGTAATTTTGTGAATCATAGCTTTTTCTTTTTTTAAAACAACCATTCAAGACTCTTCATTGAAAAGTAACATTACTCATACCAAACAACATAAAGACTATAGATCCTTGTAATTTATTACATGCACAAGAAACATTCTGCATAGTTACCTCAGGATATGTCAACAGAAAATAACAATCATAGAACAATATATAACTATAGTCACCATGACAACAGTTATCATAAGTGTTAGTATTTCAAAGTGCAAACAGAGCAGAGTTCCTAGGCGTGTTAAACCTGATGTGATTCGCTAAAATCGGTGCTCCTTATTTAAAAGGACTTCTGAGTTTAAGGATTTAGCTTTTTGCTAATTCAAAATGTTAAAAACGTTTGACTTTCTTCATCTCTCTTTCATTTAAAGTGCAGGCACAGTAAGAAATGCACAAACATCTCCATCTTCAAGTAAAATCCATGTTGGGGTTTATTTTGGTCTGTAGGTCTGGCTGGCAGCTCTCAGGTGATCGGGAGGTTCTTCACAAACTCTCTTAAGCTCTTGCGGATATTGGAAGTTTGGGAAGCAGCACAGTCCAGCAGCGCAGGGCCCATGACTATTAATCCATCCAATGTATACAGTACAACTTTTAGCTTCTATAAAGAAACTTAATACCCTTATGTATGATCTAAGTGCACAATCAAATGATCATATTCTATTCGATGGCTTAGTTTGCACCAGTTAGTGTACATCTGTATTTTTTAACAGAAAATGTTTGTATGTCCTCTGTGAGCTAGCTAACTAGCCTATTCTTTAAGCAGTTTGAAGGGCAGTTTGGATCAGCAGAGTGGATATGGAACACAATAAAAAGAATATATAAGAGGATAAATAACTAAAAATATTGATATAGGCCAGGGCAATATTTTGAAAGAACAATGGAGAAGTAAAAACTGCAGCCAAAATCAGTGCTGTGTTAGCTTCTTGTGACTGTTGTTGCTATCTGAAAGCCACAGTTTAAAGCTCACTGCATGCTAACTGACCAGAGTCCTCCAGCGAGAAGGGCGCTCATGCTCCAAATGGGGGTGCAGTTCTGCACCATGCTGTCCAGAGCTTGGGAGGACCAAGACTCAAAAGGGAACCCATCGTCCATTGGGCGGCCCGTTAACACACAAATTACACAAAAACAAATTATACAGATGAATACACAAGTCACAAATAAATCACACAATCAGGCTAAGTATAAGGTAACTAGAATGAAAGTTCTGGGTGTTGATATTGTCAATGTAAATGTCTTGTCATGAACGCCAGGTTTTCATTCCGTGTCGGAGTGATGATACTGGTATTGTAGGCTCCAACTGCAGAGTTACTCCCCAGGTGAACCTCGGAGAAGAAAGATATGTGATGTGGTAAATATGTAACAGATAAGAGGATCTAGACCTCTACAAGACATTTCAGACCTTGACAACACAAGTCAGATGTCGACAACACAACACAGACCCCCATCACAGCACAGAAACTTATAATACAAGAAAACGCAGACCCTTCGAACACAAATCAGACTACTACAACAATTTCAGACCTCTGCAATACGTAAGATATAAATACTATATAATTTATTAATAATCGAAAATTCTTTATACCTGCATATGGATCCTCACTCTCATTCACTGTCCATTTTGTGGACATGTCAGACCTCTACAACACAGCAACTTTCAGACCTTTGCAACAAGACTGAATTGTGTTGTAGATATCTGACCTACATTGCAAAGGTCTCACTTGTTAATGAGAAAAAAACGAACATCTCTCCAAACTTAATGCAAATGGATAAATCTTTTTTACAATAAAATCTGTAGCGAAGTCCATGAATGAACTACGGATTGAGCAGAGAGGGACTGAACATCCAGTAACAAAATATCTCACCATATATACATTTGAAAATACCTTGAGGCTGCTTCTGCCTGTACTGCCAAAGGGCAGAGAAAGGCTCAACTCATTTATTGTAGTTTGCTGTGAAAATCCCTGCCTGTATTGATTGATTCATGGAGTATCAAAACGTCAAACTTCATGTGTGCAACTGGAAAAATATCACAGCAGCTATAAAAAACAAACAAACAAAAAACTATAGAGAATTGGAACGTCAGCAGACATGAAAGACGCAATGCATTATGGGAGTTTAGGACACAGAAGCTACAGTAGCGACTGGTTAACTAAGAGGCTCAATTACTTTAATTCAGTACAAATTACGATGAAATGGTGAATGCTTGCTGTGTTATCAAGTGCCACAATCGCTCTCACAACAGGAGAGGGAAATGTATCGAAAAAGGAGTATGTGTTTTCAGCTACAAAACCTACAAAAAAATGTGTACAATCAATACTACTACTACTACAATAATAATACATATAGTATATAATATATATACACACAGAGTATATGGAAGTGTATAAAATCAATACTACTACTACTACAATAATAATAGTCAAAGTCAAATTTATTTATATAGCGCTTTTCACAACACACGTTGTCACAAAGCAGCTTTACAATCGTATGGGTCCAGAATCCTAATGAGCAAGCCAAAGGTGACAGTGGCGAGGAAAACTCCCTATAAGGTGGGGATTAGGAAGAAACCTCGGGAGGACCAAGACTCAAAAGGGAACCCATCCTCCATTGGGCGGCCCGTTAACACAAGTCCGTGGCCGCAATGTGGTTTCAAAGTTCCACAGCAACAGTCAAGGCTCCTGTTCCCCGGCCAAGCAGCCTCAGTCCCCTCGGTGCAGGCGGTGGGCCTCAGGCGGGCCAGCATCAGCACGACCCCTCGTGGCAACGGCTTATCCAACCCCGGCATCAGCACATTCACCGGCAAGCCAGACCATCCCCCAGGTGCCTGCAGGTGCCTGTCTCCAATCGTCTTGGGTGGAGGCATGCAAGAAGATAGACAATACAGACTGAGTGGACATGAATTTAAACCACCATTGATTTAAATGTACATAGCTCACGTGCCAGTGATGAGCATGTGGCTCCGGCAGGCTAATCTATAGCAGCATAACTAAAGGGAGGGGTTCAGAGGTGAACACAGGCATGAGGGCTCACTGAGACATTGCTTTCCAGTCAAGTCATTGTCACAAATAGAGTGATGCCATGACACAGCTGGAGGACAGCATCAACATCTCAGATCACCAGAAATCTCAACGTCTGGGGGCCCCCAAGCCCCTACACCTTACAAGGGAAATATTAGCTGAAGGCTTGATTAAATAGGTGAGTCTTAAGTCTAGGTTTAAAGATTGGAACTGTGTCAGAATCTCGTATTGGAGCTGGAAGGCTATTCCATAATACATGGGTCATTCTACAGAAATGTCCGTTTTTCTGTCCCTAGACTTAACAGGGCAGTTGCATTTTAAAATCCCTCAAATTTAGGGATTTATTTACATTTTAAGACAAAACAACATGATATTTGAACAATTATATCTTTTTGAACCACTTATGAGTCAGTTTCTCTTTTCAACCATTTTAGTGTTTTTCCAAGTTCTGTCCTCGTTGTCATGCTGGGAAACTAAGGGCTTTAATTTTTGAATGGAAAACATTTTCTGTTTAAATTGTTGTTGTTGTCATGCTGACCGGTGTCGGCCAGAGGAGCATGGGTTCCCCCCGAGTCTTGGTTCCTCTCAAGGTTTCTTCCTCTAGGGAGTTTTTCCTTGCCACTGTCGCCCTTGGCTTGCTCACTGGAGGCTAGGACTCGGCACTTGTAAAGCTGCTTTGTGACAACAACTGTTGTAAAAAGCGCTATATAAATAAAATTTGATTGATTGATTGATTGATATACTTTATTAACTCAACTGCAGTTATGTGTCCATAAAGGTCCAATATGTCACACAAAATATAAAAAAAACACAATATTGCAAATAAATATAATAAAATACATAATAAATGTGTATGTCCCCTATATTCATGTCACTGGTGTTACTGTATGACAAAAGACTATTATTTTAATATACAAAGCCATGCTGATGACATCACAGGAAGTCATTTTGTTTCCTCTCTGAAGATTATTGAAAACAGACACATTGTAAGTTCAATGTCATTTTTCATTTTTTATAAATTTTATCATCTACCCTAAGATTTCCTTCGAAGCTTCAGTGCAAGTCACTGGTATGCCCTACTTTAATCTTTGGAAAATGAACATAGAATAATAAAAATTGATTAATTTATACATAATTCAGTGAGTAGTTCATGACAGTCAACATGTGGTTTGATTCCCTGTGGCAGCTATTTTGTAAAAAAAACTGTTATGACAGTTGTCACCGGTGTTACTGTCACGATGGGTAACGGTACATGAAATCTTCAAATAAATGTACAAAAAAGGCAAAAAGCCATTTAGGTGTACCTTATGTATGTTCTTATAGCCAATCAGTACAGTAATAATGTAGTATAATTTAAAATCCTAAAAAAATAAATTTATGTAGGAAAAATGTCCACCTGTCAAAAGTGGACGTTTTTGTAGAATGACCCACATATAGTATATATGTATATACATATATACAGTATATAGAAATGTGTACAATCAATACTTCTACTACTACTATAATAATAATGAAGGGAAACGTTAATTCCCTTTATTTTGTCAAAATACCAGTTTTTTTTCTTCTGTATTTATCTCGTGGCAGTGAGTGATATCACATGCACGGTCCATTTATTCTTGGATGCGTGTCCTAAAACATGGCGGCCACTACCCAGCATGCAATGCGTCGTGACGTAGATTCCCATTCTATATACAGAGCAGTGTAACGTTTCGCAACTTGGAGACGGACGCAAATGCGGAAGAAAACTCAATTTATTGAGAGAAACACTCTGAGCCTCTTGGAGGCGAATCGTGCCAACCCTTAACGCACGGGAACGGCGAGGCATGTTAAACACGAGACAGCTTTACTTTAACAGACAAGCAGTACTTTAACAGACATGCAGTATAACTCAAAGCCTTACATAGGCCAGTCGTGTTGAGACAGATCTACGTTCATAGACAGGCAGTATATAATACATGTAACATGGCCAGTAACACTCTTTACGTGACGACTAGATCACCGACAGTACATAACGTATGCAACCTAGGCAGTAACACTCTTTACATGACGACCGGATCACCGACAGTACATAACACATGTAACATGGGCAGTAACACTCTTTACGTGACGACTAGATCACCGACAGTACATAACGTATGCAAACTGGGCAGTAACACTCTTTACGTGACGACTAGATCACCGACAGTACATAACACATGTAACATGGGCAGTAACACTCTTTACGTGACGACTAGATCACCGACAGTACATAACGTATGCAACCTGGGCAGTAACACTCTTTACGTGACGACTAGATCACCGACAGTACATAACGTATGCAACCTGGGCAGTAACACTCTTTACGTGACGACTAGATCACCGACAGTACATAACACATGCACACAGAACCTCGCAGAGAATAAACGGCTCTGCAAACCTAACAACCCCAGAACCTCAAGGATCAAAGCGAGAGACTACTTAACTTTGGTAGCGTAGATAAAGAAAGCCGGAACGACAGGTGAGCACGACTCAACGACCAGAAATGGAAGAACAACAGTACCGGACTAGACAGACGAAATCTACCCACGGAGAAACGGTGAGACTAAGCACGGGTAACGAACAGGATGACTCACGCCAGGAGATTAGACATCGGAGAATATAACTGGATACTAATCAGCCGAGAACTCAAAACAGCTGAGTGACTCTAGAAACCAAACTAACACAGAGGGCGGGGCTAACACTTCACAAAGACTATTGAAACGCAAGAAACAGAAGAGACGGAACATGACCATGTAACAGTACCCCCCCCCTAAAGCGTGCCACACTGGGGCACGCAAAAATCCCCTCAAAGGGGACCGATAGAATCAGACAAAAACCCAGAAGAAGCCAGGGAAGACGAACTAGACACCGGGATAACAACCGGCGTGGACAACTCGGACCTAGAGGGGACAAAAGAGGACCGACAATGGGCAAAGGAAACAGACGATGAGTCCGGCCCACGGTCTGATAACTCGCAAAATGAACCAGAAGGATCCCTAACAGAACACAAAGACCCCAGCGCAGGACCACTCGAAGACAGTACCGAGGCCCAGCCGACGCAGACACGGGCCCGACCGACTGAGAATTTGTTCCAAGAGAACGGGAGGGTCGCAGATCCCTGGGGCACTGGACAGGATCCAGGGCAACGGACACCGGACTGGCAGGCACAGACTCAGCTAAACCGGAACCCAATGGAGACTCCGAAGAGGGGCCATGGGGAACAAAACTAACACCAGATGAACACACAAAAACAGATAACAATATACACAAAACAACAGACATATGCACCGGCACCCAATACGTAAGCACACAAGGCATAGACAAACACATAGGAACAGAAACGTAATGTTTACACACTTCCCGAACAACAGGAACCAGTACAGGCAAAGACATCATAACAGGCACAGGGACTAAAACATAACCTGGAACAGGGGCAAGGAGTAAGGGCATAGTCCTACAGTCAAAGCTGTTTAAAAGATCAAAAATAGAAAGGACACTTCCAGAAGGCTCTTCTGTGGTCGAATTTGTAACAGAAGTACCGCATAGGGGCTCTTGGTAAGCTGGATGAACAGGAACCGACTCCATCTGAGTGTCAGGCAGAATGGCCTCCGGGACAGACTGGGAGTCAGGCAGAATGGCCTCCGGGACAGACTGGGAGTCAGGCAGCGGACACTCCGGGACAGACTGGGAGTCAGGCAGCGGACACTCCGGGACAGACTGGGAGTCAGTAAATTCTTTTGAAATACATTTGGAATTTTCAAAAGAATACTGGTAATGGCAACCAAGCTTAAACAAAATATCAGTTTCAATCTTGAGTCAGATATCAACACACAGATTCAAGACTTTTCAACAAGAACATTGACATTTTACCTATCAAAAGCAATGGTAATCTTTCTCATGTTACTTCTCATGTAGATTAACATTTTAAAGTGTAACAGCATAAAATGGATGTTCATTGATGTACAGTGAATTAAGATAAAAACTGTGATGTTTAATGTGTTGTTTCAGAACACTAAGAAGCGTACTTCTACAGCTGTATACGGCCTAGGAAAGAACATATCACCTTCAAAGCGGCTTAGGGATTATTTGGTGGATGGAGTTTCAACATTTACAAGTGAAGGTCCCAAGTCTGAAGCCACAGAGAAAACTCCTCAGATGAAGCCAGACACCTCCTTTAAAACTGAGGTAAATTCAGATGTAGGTGAACAATTGTGATAAATGGTTCTAAAGCCTCAAGCCTGAACTGTAGTAGCAGGTTAGAAATATGCCCTCCATTTTGTGCAGGTAGTGAATGATCGATGAAAATAACTTTTTTATTGTCTTGATTTAGCCTGCAAAGAGGAGGAAGAGGGGGACTGAGATGCTGGAGAGTCTGGGAAAGCCCTCAGAGTTTGTGGAGGAGTGCTATATGAACAACGCTGCTATTCTTCCACACCTCTGTTCACTCCCAACCACTGCTCACTCATCCAACACAGCCATGAGCTCCATCTGTGGCCAGCTGAGCAGAGACGATCCCTTGATGATCCATGGCCACAGTGTGCAGGGGTACCAAGACATCTACCACCGTGTCGTGGATCCCATGCTCAGGACTCCCTCCGGACAGCCTCGGCCCTACAGCTTGGATCTGGGCCGCAGGATTAAGCAGCGCCTGTGGGAGGTGCTGTACTGTCCCAGTCAACAAGAGGAAGTGCAGCCTGATTGACAGCTCCGTGTTTCTGAGACCTTCTCCACACCTACTCTAAAAAGCTTCGCGCCACATGTTAAAGTGGACATCAGTGGAGAGCCCATGCCGCGACAGCCTAAGAAGAAAAGGCCAAGACACTAACATCATTATTATTATTATTATATTACACTTACTATAATATTTACTATTACTTCTACATTTCTATAATCATTAACTTCATATTTTACAATTAGATATTCTGTATTTGTCACGGTACGCCGGCCCCCTACCGGTCGCCTCCGTCCACAGTGGCAGTTGTTGTTGTTGTGGTGTTTGTCCCTGAGGTGGGCGGAGCCCGCGATCCGTCTCACCTGAAGGTGATCTAATGTATGTTTTGTGTTCTGTGTTTCAGCTCCTGGACTGCAGGGGGTGTGTCCCTGCCTTGTCCCTGCCTTCCTGCCCCTTCATGTTTTGTGTGCTGCCGCTGTGTGCCAGTCGCATCCATCCACAGCGGCAGTTGTCGTTGTTGTGGTGTTTGTCCCTCAGGTGGGCGGAGCCCGCAATCCGTCTCACCTGAGGGTGATCTAATGTATGTTTTGTGTTCTGTGTTTCAGGTGCTGGACTGCAGGGGGTGTGTCCCTGCCTTCCTGCCCCTTCATGTTTTGTGTGCTGCCGCTGTGTGCCACACACCTAGTGTAGGTGGACACCAAGGTATTTGTAGGACCAAGTGTGAGAGTGTGCTTATGTGTGCGCGTGTGTGTGTGTGTGTGTCTCAGTCATACAACTTCCTAAAGCATTGATGTTATGTGTCCTGCCAAAGGACTTCTCTTTAAACAGAATTATGAAGAGAAGAAATATTGTCTCAACAGAAACATGTCAGAACTGTTCCAAAGAGCAACAGTGATTTACTTATTTATAATTTTTTTCTATCTTATGTAAATGTTTGAAAAAAAATTAAAATGGTTTATATAATTGGGATGGGTTCAAGGGTTTATATCAAAATGTTTGTCCTAAAAAAAATTATAAAATGCATATATGAAAGTATAAAATGTTTTTGTTTATTCCAAAATGAATCCCACTGATCATAACTTGTCACTGAAGAGTGTAGGAAGGTTACAAAAACTGGACCTCGACCAAGTATGCAATGTAATTGGTTTCTTTTCACAGAATAAAAGTTACTAAACGACTCTTGTATCGCTTAGCGGCTACCGAGACGTGTGAGGTGTTGGGCCTGACATCCTCACACTGTCCACTAGGGGCGCTACTGCCGATATGGACGGTCGTGCCAGCGGGACAGAACGTATGAAATCACATGCAGCCATAGCAGCCAGAGAACGCGGGGTAAACAGCAACCAAAGCGTCTTGTTTTGATTCTAAAGTTAGCTAGCGCTATCTTTAACGATCGTGAATCGACCAAGTTTAAAACCAACAGCTTTATATCTATATCAAAACCAACTGCTTTATTTCTATAAATATATCCTTGGGTATATAGAAAGGCGCTATATAAGTTGAAGATTCATTCATTCATTCATTCATTCAATACCAACTGCTTTATTTCTAGATTCGTTTTACTGTTTATGTAAAAAACAAATCTGTAATTCTGTAAATATCTGTAATTACCTTTCTTTTTTTAATATCTGTGTTTAAATTGTATTTAGTTTGACTGTTAGTTAAGACTGTTAGTTAAGATCGTGTTTTGGAGGGTATAAGCAGCCTGCAGCATAACGGGACACAGACACGGTGTCGTTCCCTGCCTGTCACTCACCTAACCTCAGTTAGATACTTGACCATTTAGGTTTTCAGAGTGAAAGCTAGATTAAAAGGTTTAGTGAGATGGCGAGCTGCTGTAGCTGGCTGAAAAGGTGGCGTAAGCCTGCAAGGTAAGTCAGTGTATTTTGATTATAAACTGTCCATAAATCGCTGATATCTGAATTGTACTTTTAATCTGCACGACCACGGACGCTAATGAGATGAGCAGTAAAGCTCTGGGTAAAGGCTGAAACTCTCCAGTCTCGCTCTCGGAGTCGGTACAAGTTCAGCTCGCTCCAAGGTTAAAGCTACTGCGGGTCGCTAAGCGCACCGTAGTCTCACAGTAACGCATGTCTCTCCCTCAGAGAACCCAGTCAATGTGGCCCCCACGGTGGGCTTCTCCAAGGTGGACCTGAAACGAGGCAAGTTCCAGGTGACCATCTTCGACCTCGGCGGTGGGAAGCGCATCCGCGGCATCTGGGAGAACTACTACTCAGAGTCGCACGGCGTGGTGTTCGTGGTGGACTCCAGCGACATCCAGAGGATCCATGAGACCAGAGCCACCATGGCCGAGGTCCTCCGACACCCTCGAATCGCCGGCAAGCCCGTGCTAGTGTGAGTGGCACATCTCTCGTTACATCTCACACGCGTCTCACGCACGTCTTGTTTCCCGGACCTCCTCGCAGCCTTCAGAGCACCCCTGCACTTCAACACCATAGTTCCTACAACGTCACTGTGAGAAGCACACACCTTAGATCATCCACATGACATCTCCTGTCATAGATGATTCTCCAGCGTGATATTGTGGTAACAGACATCACGAGACACAACATCGCAGACGGCAGACACCATGAGGATGTATTGGTTGTCCGGTGTTGTTTGTGTTTTGTCCGTGTTAGGCACATACACGCACACGCACACACTTCAGTGCTCTGAAGTGCAGACCTTGAGTCATGTGTTTGTGAGAGCTTTCACTTGGCGTACACACAGAGCTCACTCTATACCCCCCCCCCCCCCCCCCCAGACTGGCCAATAAGCAGGACCAGGAAGGAGCATTGCCTGAAGCCGACATCATTGAGAGCCTATCACTGGAAAAGCTGGTCAATGAGCAAAAATGTCGCTGTCAGCTTGTGAGTATTTATTCAGTGAGCATCTTCACAGCGGGGAGAAACTTGGTAGCCTACAAGGTTTTCCTGGGGGGGGTACAATCCAGCTGTACCTTTGAGAAAACAAGCCAACGAGACGAGGCTGAACTTGTGCTGACCTCACCAGGAGCCGTGCTCGGCGGTGTTGGGCTACGGCCGGACGGTGGACAAGTCCATCAGGAGAGGCCTGAAATGGCTCCTGAGCAACATCGCCGAGGACTACGAGGCGATCGCCGAGCGCGTGCAGAGGGACACGGCCAAGCAGCGGGCCTGGGAGGAGCAAGACAGGAAGGAGCGAGCAGAACGAGTGAGGAAAATACGGGAGGAGAGGTCAGGAAACCGTGTGTGTGAGAGAGACAGTACTGTTTTGGTTCTGGTGAAATATATATTTTGAAGGGTTTACTCTTCCTGTAGGGACAGAAAAGAGCGTGAGGAGGCGGAGCAGGAAGAGAGGCGAGTGGAAGAGAAGAAGGAGGAGGAGGAGGGTGCCAACATGCCCAGCCCCATCCAGCCAATAAACAGTGTTGTTCATGAGGCAGGTTTCCCTCCCAGCCAATGAGGTGTTTAATGTGCCTCAATGTTCCTCTTAATCAGACCGCTGTTCAAACTTCAGTTAATTTAGTAAATTATTTCAGAAGGACAATAAGGAGGATAAGGAGACGGGAAAGGGAGAGGACGCCCTGCATTTGCACTTTAGTCCTGAAGGATTAGTGGCCAGGTTGTTGGAGGGCAGTGTTAGTGTTTAGCATTCGGTGACACTAAATTAGCAGTAGGCAGCAAGCTTTATCACCGATTTTGGAGTACTCTTTACGTTGGGGTTGTGGTTTGAGCTGTATACGCAATCAAGGGAAGGACTCTTAGGGTATAGCTGCAACTGGGATTAACTAATATTTAATATTTAACTAATATTAACTAATATTTGACCCAGTTCACTCTCACCATAAAACAACTTACACCAGGAAACAGTAGAACATTGGCCAATAGTGAGAGTGCACCAGTTTTGGAAAGATATTTACTATGAATTTCAAAGTTTTCCATGTCAAGAAAGTTCACCAAGTTCACTGCACAGCTAGTGAAAGGTAAGAAATAACCTGTAGTTCTCCCCAACAGAGGGAGCTTTGTGTTTAGTATGTGTGCACACATACCAACTTAAACTGCTTCCAAGGTGGAGGCCATGTTTCCAACATTGAAAGAGAAAGACACACTCACTATACCACATATCATGTCTATAGTGTAGCCTACATAAGAAGAATTTTCTCTGAACTTGGTAGTAGTTTTCAGTAATCAGACAGATTTTTTTCAGAACAAAATGGTCTCTCGGAAACTCGCAAAATGAACCAGAAGGATCCCTAACAGAACACGAAGACCCCAGCGCAGGACCACTCGAAGACAGTACCGAGGCCCAGCCGACGCAGACACGGGCCCGACCGACTGAGAATTTGTTCCAAGAGAACGGGAGGGTCGCAGATCCCTGGGGCACTGGACAGGATCCAGGGCAACGGACACCGGACTGGCAGGCACAGACTCAGCTAAACCGGAACCCAATGGAGACTCCGAAGAGGGGCCATGGGGAACAAAACTAACACCAGATGAACACACAAAAACAGATAACAATATACACAAAACAACAGACATATGCACCGGCACCCAATACGTAAGCACACAAGGCATAGACAAACACATAGGAACAGAAACGTAATGTTTACACACTTCCCGAACAACAGGAACCAGTACAGGCAAAGACATCATAACAGGCACAGGGACTAAAACATAACCTGGAACAGGAGCAAGGAGTAAGGGCATAGTCCTACAGTCAAAGCTGTTTAAAAGATCAAAAATAGAAAGGACACTTCCAGAAGGCTCTTCTGTGGTCGAATTTGTAACAGAAGTACCGCATAGGGGCTCTTGGTAAGCTGGATGAACAGGAACCGACTCCATCTGAGTGTCAGGCAGAATGGCCTCCGGGACAGACTGGGAGTCAGGCAGAATGGCCTCCGGGACAGACTGGGAGTCAGGCAGCGGACACTCCGGGACAGACTGGGAGTCAGGCAGCGGACACTCCGGGACAGACTGGGAGTCAGGCAGCGGACACTCCGTGACAGACTGGGAGGCAGTAAATTCTTTTGAAATACATTTGGAATTTTCAAAAGAATACTGGTAATGGCAACCAAGCTTAAACAAAATATCAGTTTCAATCTTGAGTCAGATATCAACACACAGATTCAAGACTTTTCAACAAGAACATTGACATTTTACCTATCAAAAGCAATGGTAATCTTTCTCATGTTACTTCTCATGTAGATTAACATTTTAAAGTGTAACAGCATAAAATGGATGTTCATTGATGTACAGTGAATTAAGATAAAAACTGTGATGTTTAATGTGTTGTTTCAGAACTCTAAGAAGCGTACTTCTACAGCTGTATACGGCCTAGGAAAGAACATATCACCTTCAAAGCGGCTTAGGGATTATTTGGTGGATGGAGTTTCAACATTTACAAGTGAAGGCCCCAAGTCTGAAGCCACAGAGAAAACTCCTCAGATGAAGCCAGACACCTCCTTTAAAACTGAGGTAAATTCAGATGTAGGTGAACAATTGTGATAAATGGTTCTAAAGCCTCAAGCCTGAACTGTAGTAGCAGGTTAGAAATATGCCCTCCATTTTGTGCAGGTAGTGAATGATCGATGAAAATAACTTTTTTATTGTCTTGATTTAGCCTGCAAAGAGGAGGAAGAGGGAGACTGAGATGCTGGAGAGTCTGGGAAAGCCCTCAGAGTTTGTGGAGGAGTGCTATATGAACAACGCTGCTATTCTTCCACACCTCTGTTCACTCCCAACCACTGCTCACTCATCCAACACAGCCATGAGCTCCATCTGTGGCCAGCTGAGCAGAGACGATCCCTTGATGATCCACGGCCACAGTGTGCAGGGGTACCAAGACATCTACCACCGTGTCGTGGATCCCATGCTCAGGACTCCCTCCGGACAGCCTCGGCCCTACAGCTTGGATCTGGGCCGCAGGATTAAGCAGCGCCTGTGGGAGGTGCTGTACTGTCCCAGTCAACAAGAGGAAGTGCAGCCTGATTGACAGCTCCGTGTTTCTGAGACCTTCTCCACACCTACTCTAAAAAGCTTCGCGCCACATGTTGAAGTGGACATCAGTGGAGAGCCCATGCCGCGACAGCCTAAGAAGAAAAGGCCAAGACACTAACATCATTATTATTATTATTATATTACACTTACTATAATATTTACTATTACTTCTACATTTCTATAATGATTAACTTCATATTTTACAATTAGATATTCTGTATTTGTCACGGTACGCCGGCCCCCTACCGGTCGCCTCCGTCCACAGTGGCAGTTGTTGTTGTTGTGGTGTTTGTCCCTGAGGTGGGCGGAGCCCGCGATCCGTCTCACCTGAAGGTGATCTAATGTATGTTTTGTGTTCTGTGTTTCAGCTCCTGGACTGCAGGGGGTGTGTCCCTGCCTTCCTGCCCCTTCATGTTTTGTGTGCTGCCGCTGTGTGCCAGTCGCATCCGTCCACAGCGGCAGTTGTCGTTGTTGTGGTGTTTGTCCCTCAGGTGGGCGGAGCCCGCGATCCGTCTCACCTGAGGGTGATCTAATGTATGTTTTGTGTTCTGTGTTTCAGCTCCTGGACTGCAGGGGGTGTGTCCCTGGCCTTGTCCCTGCCTTCCTGCCCCTTCATGTTTTGTGTGCTGCCGCTGTGTGCCACACACCTAGTGTAGGTGGACACCAAGGTATTTGTAGGACCAAGTGTGAGAGTGTGCTTATGTGTGCGCGTGTGTGTGTGTGTGTGTCTCAGTCATACAACTTCCTAAAGCATTGATGTTATGTGTCCTGCCAAAGGACTTCTCTTTAAACAGAATTATGAAGAGAAGAAATATTGTCTCAACAGAAACATGTCAGAACTGTTCCAAAGAGCAACAGTGATTTACTTATTTATAATTTTTTTCTATCTTATGTAAATGTTTGAAAAAAAATTAAAATGGTTTATATAATTGGGATGGGTTCAAGGGTTTATATCAAAATGTTTGTCCTAAAAAAAATTATAAAATGCATATATGAAAGTATAAAATGTTTTTGTTTATTCCAAAATGAATCCCACTGATCATAACTTGTCACTGAAGAGTGTAGGAAGGTTACAAAAACTGGACCTCGACCAAGTATGCAATGTAATTGGTTTCTTTTCACAGAATAAAAGTTACTAAACGACTCTTGTATCGCTTAGCGGCTACCGAGACGTGTGAGGTGTTGGGCCTGACATCCTCACACTGTCCACTAGGGGCGCTACTGCCGATATGGACGGTCGTGCCAGCGGGACAGAACGTATGAAATCACATGCAGCCATAGCAGCCAGAGAACGCGGGGTAAACAGCAACCAAAGCGTCTTGTTTTGATTCTAAAGTTAGCTAGCGCTATCTTTAACGATCGTGAATCGACCAAGTTTAAAACCAACAGCTTTATTTCTATATCAAAACCAACTGCTTTATTTCTATAAATATATCCTTGGGTATATAGAAAGGCGCTATATAAGTTGAAGATTCATTCATTCATTCATTCATTCAATACCAACTGCTTTATTTCTAGATTCGTTTTACTGTTTATGTAAAAAACAAATCTGTAATTCTGTAAATATCTGTAATTACCTTTCTTTTTTTAATATCTGTGTTTAAATTGTATTTAGTTTGACTGTTAGTTAAGACTGTTAGTTAAGATCGTGTTTTGGAGGGTATAAGCAGCCTGCAGCATAACGGGACACAGACACGGTGTCGTTCCCTGCCTGTCACTCACCTAACCTCAGTTAGATACTTGACCATTTAGGTTTTCAGAGTGAAAGCTAGATTAAAAGGTTTAGTGAGATGGCGAGCTGCTGTAGCTGGCTGAAAAGGTGGCGTAAGCCTGCAAGGTAAGTCAGTGTATTTTGATTATAAACTGTCCATAAATCGCTGATATCTGAATTGTACTTTTAATCTGCACGACCACGGACGCTAATGAGATGAGCAGTAAAGCTCTGGGTAAAGGCTGAAACTCTCCAGTCTCGCTCTCGGAGTCGGTACAAGTTCAGCTCGCTCCAAGGTTAAAGCTACTGCGGGTCGCTAAGCGCACCGTAGTCTCACAGTAACGCATGTCTCTCCCTCAGAGAACCCAGTCAATGTGGCCCCCACGGTGGGCTTCTCCAAGGTGGACCTGAAACGAGGCAAGTTCCAGGTGACCATCTTCGACCTCGGCGGTGGGAAGCGCATCCGCGGCATCTGGGAGAACTACTACTCAGAGTCGCACGGCGTGGTGTTCGTGGTGGACTCCAGCGACATCCAGAGGATCCATGAGACCAGAGCCACCATGGCCGAGGTCCTCCGACACCCTCGAATCGCCGGCAAGCCCGTGCTAGTGTGAGTGGCACATCTCTCGTTACATCTCACACGCGTCTCACGCACGTCTCGTTTCCCGGACCTCCTCGCAGCCTTCAGAGCACCCCTGCACTTCAACACCATAGTTCCTACAACGTCACTGTGAGAAGCACACACCTTAGATCATCCACATGACATCTCCTGTCATAGATGGTTCTCCAGCGTGATATTGTGGTAACAGACATCACGAGACACAACATCGCAGACGGCAGACACCATGAGGATGTATTGGTTGTCCGGTGTTGTTTGTGTTTTGTCCGTGTTAGGCACATACACGCACACACACACACTTCAGTGCTCTGAAGTGCAGACCTTGAGTCATGTGTTTGTGAGAGCTTTCACTTGGCGTACACACAGAGCTCACTCTATACCCCCCCCCCCCCCCCCCCCAGACTGGCCAATAAGCAGGACCAGGAAGGAGCATTGCCTGAAGCCGACATCATTGAGAGCCTATCACTGGAAAAGCTGGTCAATGAGCAAAAATGTCGCTGTCAGCTTGTGAGTATTTATTCAGTGAGCATCTTCACAGCGGGGAGAAACTTGGTAGCCTACAAGGTTTTCCTGGGGGGGGGTGGGGGTACAATCCAGCTGTACCTTTGAGAAAACAAGCCAACGAGACGAGGCTGAACTTGTGCTGACCTCACCAGGAGCCGTGCTCGGCGGTGTTGGGCTACGGCCGGACGGTGGACAAGTCCATCAGGAGAGGCCTGAAATGGCTCCTGAGCAACATCGCCGAGGACTACGAGGCGATCGCCGAGCGCGTGCAGAGGGACACGGCCAAGCAGCGGGCCTGGGAGGAGCAAGACAGGAAGGAGCGAGCGGAACGAGTGAGGAAAATACGGGAGGAGAGGTCAGGAAACCGTGTGTGTGAGAGAGACAGTACTGTTTTGGTTCTGGTGAAATATATATTTTGAAGGGTTTACTCTTCCTGTAGGGACAGGAAAGAGCGTGAGGAGGCGGAGCAGGAAGAGAGGCGAGTGGAGGAGAAGAAGGAGGAGGAGGAGGGTGCCAACATGCCCAGCCCCATCCAGCCAATAAACAGTGTTGTTCATGAGGCAGGTTTCCCTCCCAGCCAATGAGGTGTTTAATGTGCCTCAATGTTCCTCTTAATCAGACCGCTGTTCAAACTTCAGTTAATTTAGTAAATTATTTCAGAAGGACAATAAGGAGGATAAGGAGACGGGAAAGGGAGAGGACGCCCTGCATTTGCACTTTAGTCCTGAAGGATTAGTGGCCAGGTTGTTGGAGGGCAGTGTTAGTGTTTAGCATTCGGTGACACTAAATTAGCAGTAGGCAGCAAGCTTTATCACCGATTTTGGAGTACTCTTTACGTTGGGGTTGTGGTTTGAGCTGTATACGCAATCAAGGGAAGGACTCTTAGGGTATAGCTGCAACTGGGATTAACTAATATTTAATATTTAACTAATATTAACTAATATTTGACCCAGTTCACTCTCACCATAAAACAACTTACACCAGGAAACAGTAGAACATTGGCCAATAGTGAGAGTGCACCAGTTTTGGAAAGATATTTACTATGAATTTCAAAGTTTTCCATGTCAAGAAAGTTCACCAAGTTCACTGCACAGCTAGTGAAAGGTAAGAAATAACCTGTAGTTCTCCCCAACAGAGGGAGCTTTGTGTTTAGTATGTGTGCACACATACCAACTTAAACTGCTTCCAAGGTGGAGGCCATGTTTCCAACATTGAAAGAGAAAGACACACTCACTATACCACATATCATGTCTATAGTGTAGCCTACATAAGAAGAATTTTCTCTGAACTTGGTAGTAGTTTTCAGTAATCAGACAGATTTTTTTCAGAACAAAATGGTCTCTCGGAAACTCGCAAAATGAACCAGAAGGATCCCTAACAGAACACGAAGACCCCAGCGCAGGACCACTCGAAGACAGTACCGAGGCCCAGCCGACGCAGACACGGGCCCGACCGACTGAGAATTTGTTCCAAGAGAACGGGAGGGTCGCAGATCCCTGGGGCACTGGACAGGATCCAGGGCAACGGACACCGGACTGGCAGGCACAGACTCAGCTAAACCGGAACCCAATGGAGACTCCGAAGAGGGGCCATGGGGAACAAAACTAACACCAGATGAACACACAAAAACAGATAACAATATACACAAAACAACAGACATATGCACCGGCACCCAATACGTAAGCACACAAGGCATAGACAAACACATAGGAACAGAAACGTAATGTTTACACACTTCCCGAACAACAGGAACCAGTACAGGCAAAGACATCATAACAGGCACAGGGACTAAAACATAACCTGGAACAGGAGCAAGGAGTAAGGGCATAGTCCTACAGTCAAAGCTGTTTAAAAGATCAAAAATAGAAAGGACACTTCCAGAAGGCTCTTCTGTGGTCGAATTTGTAACAGAAGTACCGCATAGGGGCTCTTGGTAAGCTGGATGAACAGGAACCGACTCCATCTGAGTGTCAGGCAGAATGGCCTCCGGGACAGACTGGGAGTCAGGCAGAATGGCCTCCGGGACAGACTGGGAGTCAGGCAGCGGACACTCCGGGACAGACTGGGAGTCAGGCAGCGGACACTCCGGGACAGACTGGGAGTCAGGCAGCGGACACTCCGGGACAGACTGGGAGTCAGGCAGCGGACACTCCGGGACAGACTGGGAGTCAGGCAGCGGACACTCCGGGACAGACTGGGAGTCAGTAAATTCTTTTGAAATACATTTGGAATTTTCAAAAGAATACTGGTAATGGCAACCAAGCTTAAACAAAATATCAGTTTCAATCTTGAGTCAGATATCAACACACAGATTCAAGACTTTTCAACAAGAACATTGACATTTTACCTATCAAAAGCAATGGTAATCTTTCTCATGTTACTTCTCATGTAGATTAACATTTTAAAGTGTAACAGCATAAAATGGATGTTCATTGATGTACAGTGAATTAAGATAAAAACTGTGATGTTTAATGTGTTGTTTCAGAACACTAAGAAGCGTACTTCTACAGCTGTATACGGCCTAGGAAAGAACATATCACCTTCAAAGCGGCTTAGGGATTATTTGGTGGATGGAGTTTCAACATTTACAAGTGAAGGTCCCAAGTCTGAAGCCACAGAGAAAACTCCTCAGATGAAGCCAGACACCTCCTTTAAAACTGAGGTAAATTCAGATGTAGGTGAACAATTGTGATAAATGGTTCTAAAGCCTCAAGCCTGAACTGTAGTAGCAGGTTAGAAATATGCCCTCCATTTTGTGCAGGTAGTGAATGATCGATGAAAATAACTTTTTTATTGTCTTGATTTAGCCTGCAAAGAGGAGGAAGAGGGAGACTGAGATGCTGGAGAGTCTGGGAAAGCCCTCAGAGTTTGTGGAGGAGTGCTATATGAACAACGCTGCTATTCTTCCACACCTCTGTTCACTCCCAACCACTGCTCACTCATCCAACACAGCCATGAGCTCCATCTGTGGCCAGCTGAGCAGAGACGATCCCTTGATGATCCACGGCCACAGTGTGCAGGGGTACCAAGACATCTACCACCGTGTCGTGGATCCCATGCTCAGGACTCCCTCCGGACAGCCTCGGCCCTACAGCTTGGATCTGGGCCGCAGGATTAAGCAGCGCCTGTGGGAGGTGCTGTACTGTCCCAGTCAACAAGAGGAAGTGCAGCCTGATTGACAGCTCCGTGTTTCTGAGACCTTCTCCACACCTACTCTAAAAAGCTTCGCGCCACATGTTGAAGTGGACATCAGTGGAGAGCCCATGCCGCGACAGCCTAAGAAGAAAAGGCCAAGACACTAACATCATTATTATTATTATTATATTACACTTACTATAATATTTACTATTACTTCTACATTTCTATAATCATTAACTTCATATTTTACAATTAGATATTCTGTATTTGTCACGGTACGCCGGCCCCCTACCGGTCGCCTCCGTCCACAGTGGCAGTTGTTGTTGTTGTGGTGTTTGTCCCTGAGGTGGGCGGAGCCCGCGATCCGTCTCACCTGAAGGTGATCTAATGTATGTTTTGTGTTCTGTGTTTCAGCTCCTGGACTGCAGGGGGTGTGTCCCTGCCTTCCTGCCCCTTCATGTTTTGTGTGCTGCCGCTGTGTGCCAGTCGCATCCGTCCACAGCGGCAGTTGTCGTTGTTGTGGTGTTTGTCCCTCAGGTGGGCGGAGCCCGCGATCCGTCTCACCTGAGGGTGATCTAATGTATGTTTTGTGTTCTGTGTTTCAGGTGCTGGACTGCAGGGGGTGTGTCCCTGCCTTCCTGCCCCTTCATGTTTTGTGTGCTGCCGCTGTGTGCCACACACCTAGTGTAGGTGGACACCAAGGTATTTGTAGGACCAAGTGTGAGAGTGTGCTTATGTGTGCGCGTGTGTGTCTCAGTCATACAACTTCCTAAAGCATTGATGTTATGTGTCCTGCCAAAGGACTTCTCTTTAAACAGAATTATGAAGAGAAGAAATATTGTCTCAACAGAAACATGTCAGAACTGTTCCAAAGAGCAACAGTGATTTACTTATTTATAATTTTTTTCTATCTTATGTAAATGTTTGAAAAAAAATTAAAATGGTTTATATAATTGGGATGGGTTCAAGGGTTTATATCAAAATGTTTGTCCTAAAAAAAATTATAAAATGCATATATGAAAGTATAAAATGTTTTTGTTTATTCCAAAATGAATCCCACTGATCATAACTTGTCACTGAAGAGTGTAGGAAGGTTACAAAAACTGGATCTCGACCAAGTATGCAATGTAATCGGTTTCTTTTCACAGAATAAAAGTTACTAAACGACTCTTGTATCGCTTAGCGGCTACCGAGACGTGTGAGGTGTTGGGCCTGACATCCACACACTGTCCACTAGGGGCGCTACTGCCGATATGGACGGTCGTGCCAGCGGGACAGAACGTATGAAATCACATGCAGCCATAGCAGCCAGAGAACGCGGGGTAAACAGCAACCAAAGCGTCTTGTTTTGATTCTAAAGTTAGCTAGCGCTATCTTTAACGATCGTGAATCGACCAAGTTTAAAACCAACAGCTTTATTTCTATATCAAAACCAACTGCTTTATTTCTATAAATATATCCTTGGGTATATAGAAAGGCGCTATATAAGTTGAAGATTCATTCATTCATTCATTCATTCAATACCAACTGCTTTATTTCTAGATTCGTTTTACTGTTTATGTAAAAAACAAATCTGTAATTCTGTAAATATCTGTAATTACCTTTCTTTTTTTAATATCTGTGTTTAAATTGTATTTAGTTTGACTGTTAGTTAAGACTGTTAGTTAAGATCGTGTTTTGGAGGGTATAAGCAGCCTGCAGCATAACGGGACACAGACACGGTGTCGTTCCCTGCCTGTCACTCACCTAACCTCAGTTAGATACTTGACCATTTAGGTTTTCAGAGTGAAAGCTAGATTAAAAGGTTTAGTGAGATGGCGAGCTGCTGTAGCTGGCTGAAAAGGTGGCGTAAGCCTGCAAGGTAAGTCAGTGTATTTTGATTATAAACTGTCCATAAATTGCTGATATCTGAATTGTACTTTTAATCTGCACGACCACGGACGCTAATGAGATGAGCAGTAAAGCTCTGGGTAAAGGCTGAAACTCTCCAGTCTCGCTCTCGGAGTCGGTACAAGTTCAGCTCGCTCCAAGGTTAAAGCTACTGCGGGTCGCTAAGCGCACCGTAGTCTCACAGTAACGCATGTCTCTCCCTCAGAGAACCCAGTCAATGTGGCCCCCACGGTGGGCTTCTCCAAGGTGGACCTGAAACGAGGCAAGTTCCAGGTGACCATCTTCGACCTCGGCGGTGGGAAGCGCATCCGCGGCATCTGGGAGAACTACTACTCAGAGTCGCACGGCGTGGTGTTCGTGGTGGACTCCAGCGACATCCAGAGGATCCATGAGACCAGAGCCACCATGGCCGAGGTCCTCCGACACCCTCGAATCGCCGGCAAGCCCGTGCTAGTGTGAGTGGCACATCTCTCGTTACATCTCACACGCGTCTCACGCACGTCTCGTTTCCCGGACCTCCTCGCAGCCTTCAGAGCACCCCTGCACTTCAACACCATAGTTCCTACAACGTCACTGTGAGAAGCACACACCTTAGATCATCCACATGACATCTCCTGTCATAGATGATTCTCCAGCGTGATATTGTGGTAACAGACATCACGAGACACAACATCGCAGACGGCAGACACCATGAGGATGTATTGGTTGTCCGGTGTTGTTTGTGTTTTGTCCGTGTTAGGCACATACACGCACACACACACACTTCAGTGCTCTGAAGTGCAGACCTTGAGTCATGTGTTTGTGAGAGCTTTCACTTGGCGTACACACAGAGCTCACTCTATACCCCCCCCCCAGACTGGCCAATAAGCAGGACCAGGAAGGAGCATTGCCTGAAGCCGACATCATTGAGAGCCTATCACTGGAAAAGCTGATCAATGAGCAAAAATGTCGCTGTCAGCTTGTGAGTATTTATTCAGTGAGCATCTTCACAGCGGGGAGAAACTTGGTAGCCTACAAGGTTTTCCTGGGGGGGGTACAATCCAGCTGTACCTTTGAGAAAACAAGCCAACGAGACGAGGCTGAACTTGTGCTGACCTCACCAGGAGCCGTGCTCGGCGGTGTTGGGCTACGGCCGGACGGTGGACAAGTCCATCAGGAGAGGCCTGAAATGGCTCCTGAGCAACATCGCCGAGGACTACGAGGCGATCTCTGAGCGTGTGCAGAGGGACACGGCCAAGCAGCGGGCCTGGGAGGAGCAAGACAGGAAGGAGCGAGCAAATACGGGAGGAGAGGTCAGGAAACCGTGTGTGTGAGAGAGACAGTACTGTTTTGGTTCTGGTGAAATATATATTTTGAAGGGTTTACTCTTCCTGTAGGGACAGAAAAGAGCGTGAGGAGGCGGAGCAGGAAGAGAGGCGAGTGGAGGAGAAGAAGGAGGAGGAGGAGGGTGCCAACATGCCCAGCCCCATCCAGCCAATAAACAGTGTTGTTCATGAGGCAGGTTTCCCTCCCAGCCAATGAGGTGTTTAATGTGCCTCAATGTTCCTCTTAATCAGACCGCTGTTCAAACTTCAGTTAATTTAGTAAATTATTTCAGAAGGACAATAAGGAGGATAAGGAGACGGGAAAGGAAGAGGACGCCCTGCATTTGCACTTTAGTCCTGAAGGATTAGTGGCCAGGTTGTTGGAGGGCAGTGTTAGTGTTTAGCATTCGGTGACACTAAATTAGCAGTAGGCAGCAAGCTTTATCACCGATTTTGGAGTACTCTTTACGTTGGGGTTGTGGTTTGAGCTGTATACGCAATCAAGGGAAGGACTCTTAGGGTATAGCTGCAACTGGGATTAACTAATATTTAATATTTAACTAATATTAACTAATATTTGACCCAGTTCACTCTCACCATAAAACAACTTACACCAGGAAACAGTAGAACATTGGCCAATAGTGAGAGTGCACCAGTTTTTTTTTTTAGATATTTACTATGAATTTCAAAGTTTTCCATGTCAAGAAAGTTCACCAAGTTCACTGCACAGCTAGTGAAAGGTAAGAAATAACCTGTAGTTCTCCCCAACAGAGGGAGCTTTGTGTTTAGTATGTGTGCACACATACCAACTTAAACTGCTTCCAAGGTGGAGGCCATGTTTCCAACATTGAAAGAGAAAGACACACTCACTATACCACATATCATGTCTATAGTGTAGCCTACATAAGAAGAATTTTCTCTGAACTTGGTAGTAGTTTTCAGTAATCAGACAGATTTTTTTCAGAACAAAATGGTCTCTCGGAAATACTGTCAAGTCTAACTTAGTGACGGCAATATGGATTTAAATTGATATTGCAATAAATGTCAATACATCACAATTTGTTCTCAAACAACTTAATGACTGAGGGTTAACTGTATATTGTGTCATGTTATAAAATGTTACCTTACTGACCAAAAACATACATTTTCTCACAATACCAGTAAACCTTAAAGGGAACCCCAGCTGGTAACACTTGTAAGCCTTAATATGCTGTAATTAATCTAAATTATTAAGACATGTTGTAAAAAAATCACAAAAGCAGCAGATTTATTTACAAATCAACGCTTTTATTAGAAATATTTGACATATGGGCGCAGCCATGTTTTCTGACGTGCAATGTCTGCTGGGTAGATGAGGTCAAATGGTTGCAGTGCGCTAAACTTGACTGCGGTTGAAAGGAGTTTTTTTTTTTTTTTTTTTTTATTAAACCAACACAACATTACAAAAACAAATAAAGACGTACATGAGTTAACGACCATTTCACATTTACATACATTTCTAAATGAACTATTTTAAATAATTCCTCCTTAAAGTCAAGTTATAAACACTTTATCAAACTACCATAAATATTAGTCAAGTAACTTAACTTAGCAATATTAGAAATAATAAAAAAAATAAAAACAGAAACAAAACTTCAACAACAACCTGGGCTTAAATCAGTTTAAATTCTGAAATAAACAAAAAGTTTAATTGCAGGGGCTGTATTAACTTTTCTTAAGGATTTACAAAATAATGTGAACAGATATTCAGTTTCTTTCAGTATCTTTCCAGGAAAAAGGACTTAGTTGAACAGACTTAGAGATTAACCAATTGTGCACTTCTTTCCAAAATCTTTGTGAAACCTCACATTCAAAAAATAAATGTTCAGTTGATTCCACTGATGATTTACAAAATTGACAATTCTCTTAAATAAATTCCTGTGAAGGATATATTTCATTAAAAATTTTAAAGTGAACTTCTTTAACCTTAGGAACCTTTATTTTTTAAATAAATAAATCAATTGCTTTTATTCCTCCATCTTCATAATTTTTGATCATGTCTGCTTTTCTGATATAATGATGTTTATTTTTCCAGATAAAATTGAAAATTAGGGTATTTATTTCTTTTATGGTTTTTTTTTAGAAAGGGGTAAAGAGTAAGTGGGGTATATTAGTCTCGAAATAAATTCAGATTTTGTCAATAGTGATCTTCCAAATAGCGTTAAATCTCTTTGCAACCAATTATTTAAGATTCTTCTGGATTTTTCAATTGGCTTCTGAATGTTATTATTATAACTAGATTTAGAATCTTTAGACACCCATATACCCAAGTATCTAACTTCTTTTTTCACTGGGATGTTATACAACGTATTTTCTGAACTGTCATGAATACTTAAAAGTTCAGATTTATTAAGGTTAAGAATTAGACCTGAAGCCTGGGAGAATGACTTCACTACCTGAAGAGCAACTGGTATTTGTTCCTTATTTTTCAAAAACAGTGTTGTGTCATCTGCTAATTGACCAATAATAATTTGTTTTTCATCTATTGTAATGCCTTCAATTTGAGAATTTTTTCATTGTATGGACAATAATTCAGTGACAGTAATAAATAACAGTGGAGACAAACTGCAACCTTGTCTTATACCTCTTCCTATATTAAACCTTGGGCCTGTTCCTTCATGGAGGGAAACACAACTATTGATGTATGTGTGTAACATCTTAATTATATCTAGAAGATGTTCTCCAAATCCAAAATATTTTAGTGTATTGTAAATGAAGGGATGTTCAAGTGAATCAAATGCTTTCTGAAAGTCAAGGAATAAAATATAAGAATTGTCTTCTACACTCTAAAAAATATTCCAGTGGCTTTGTAAATATCTCAATAATAAACAGCTATACTGCATTTAAAAAATCTCTGAAAATAATTTAAGCGATTGTTTGAGTTGGACAAGTAAAAAAAAATACCTAAATCTCCAACAGTTAAATTTGTCCTCAATTTACATCTTCTATTTAAGTTTATTTGAAGAAAATAAGTTAGTAGTTGACTAACTGATTAGATTTTTAGAACATGCTTAATATTTTTGGTAGATTCCAAATAAAATAGTTAAGATAGGAGTAATTTAACTGATCAGTTTTAAATACTACAATTATTATTTACTACAAATCAATATTTAATTTTCTTCTATAAGAACTGAAGAAATTGAGTAAGTTAACTTAAATATCATCACGTGGACACCATTAACAAAAAAGTGCGGGAAAAGACCAGTGCCTCCTGGGAAATCTGCTGAGGAGCACCGCCTATTGGTAAGTAGTCAGCTAGCAGCTGTTAATGTTGTTTTTCCAGGTAATTGTGACATCTGCATTTACAACTTTAACTTACGGTTACTGAGTATCCTGGGGTATTACTTTCTGCGGTACAAGCTCTAAAGCTACCGCTCTGTTTATTTTACTCTACTCTGGCGTAAAGTCGGTAATAAATGCCGTTAAAAGGCATGTCTCAGTGCGGTGAATTAACAGAGCTAAAATTATTCTAGCAGTTAAGTGAGCTTAATCGTCCTTCTGGTTGGCTAACTAATAACTACTAGCTAACGTTACCGGTGAGCTAGCTAGCTAGCATACTTAGTAAACTGACTGAGAACTAGCCTTAGCAGCGAGCTATCTAGCTAGTAACATTAGTCACTATAATTATATTTTCAGCAATATGATTTTCTATGTGTAATGTAACTAACTAGCTAACAAACTAGCTACCGCGTGCATTAGCAGTATGGCATCTCTTTTAAGATGGGTTATGTCCAAATCAGAAAATGTTTTTATTTATAGAGGAGATAGCTAGCTAATGTTTTACAGTGCCCCCAACCAACCCCACTCTGTAACATTTTAAATAAAATGATAAACAATGAATGTAGTTAGTGGTTACATATTTTATTTTTAAATCTTAATCTGGTCTTGGTCTCTGTCTTGATGCATTTTTTAAATAAAATCTTTATACTACAGTTGACTCCCAACTATCACTTCTATGTGTAATTTACTGAGGAACTTAAATTAAGCTTGGTGGTGGTCAATTGACTAACAATGTTTAACGGTAGTGTTTTGAAAAAAAATTAATCATGCTAATATCGCATAATTGTGCTTAATTGTGACTGCACATGTTACCTTAGGAAGAATGGCATTACATTTTAGTTTTACTGAGAGAGGATGCATTACTGATACCTGCCACATGTCCTGTCTAGCTAGGAAATGTTAAACTGACTTTTATAGCTAATGATTTCAGCAACTGTTGTGGAACTGTTTTGTCACATATATGACATTGTATATACGTTCTTAAGGAGAAAGCCACACAATAGGTTGTCCAACCTATTGTTTTCAATGAAACATTTCATTTCTATTGTTAAAATTTCCCCCCACTTGTCAAGCATATTTTAAAATGTCCTATTTTTGTTTTACATCACCAGTAGCATTTAAGAAGAGAAGCTGAAGGATTAAACAAAGGAGGTACGTTGTCCATTTATTAATGTGCTCCTGGATGATAAAATAGGTAAATGTTGAATGTAAAAATTTACTGAATGCATTTTGAACCAAGCCTGTTCAGCACACATCCAAATTTCTGAATCCCAAAATTAAGAACTTAATATTAAAGGAGAATTCCGGTGTGAAATGGACTTTGGGTGTAGTAAAACATGATAAAAAGTACTAACCTTTGTTGAATAGCCCATCTCTTTTCTCCCGCCGCTTTCAGAGGTCCAGAAATTTTGTACATACAGGCTTTAGAATGGGTGAAACCTGGCATTTCTTGCTTATGCAGATAAATAGCGTTTTACACCGTTATCCACACCTCATTAGTAGAATCCAGAGAGCACTGGCATTTAAAACGAGGCATTAAGAACATTAAAAGTGCACAAGCAGTTTATTAAAACCACCGTTTACATTCTGTAACTTGGCTAAATCTCTGGGTGCCACCATCTTAAAGTAAAGATGTGATCAGCACAGTGACGGACACGCAACTCAGCGTGTACTTTAGCATGAGCTCCATTTTGTGCTCTTCACTCTACTGAACTCGTCTTTACTTTAAGATAGCGGCACAAAACTGCTGGATCTCAGAAAGCTGTGGGAGAAGGGGGCTATTCAACAAAGGTTAGTACTCTTTCTCATGTTTTACTGCACCCACATTTACTTTTACACTGGAGTTCTCCTTTAGCTCGACCTGTGGAAATACACTGTAGTACCTAAATTATTTTCTTTTCTCATACATTTTCAAAATAAGCATTCTATTTTTTTTTTGTTAAAACATGTATCGATAAAGGTACAAATATATACTATTCATGCTGATATGCAAAGTACCTTTTTAGGTGAACAATTGGACTTTAAAGATCTGAGTGTATGTCGGTGTCCCTGTCTTGTAACATGCATACTACGAGTGAGCTCTAACAAAATGTTTTTTCAATGTCTGCAGAACCCTGCTGATGCTTCTGTCAGTATACAAGAAGAGCTGGCAGAGGAGATGATGAAGATTTACCTGCTGCGGAATCAAGAGTCATTGGAAGAATCAGCTGATGTAGGCATTGTGATTGAGGGCACCACGGTCTTAGCAGATCCTGTTGCTACTTGTTGGGACTGACCTATGCCTTGGATCTTAGATACCCCAAGAATCTCAAATACAGTTTTGAGTTTTTCCAAAAAGTACTGCTGGAGCTGGATTCTGGAAACCCTTCAACCAAAGTTCAAAGACTCAAAAACTACCTGCATGTGTAGCTTCAAAGTACTGATCGCAAAGATGTTTTGCCGTTGGGATTTTCAATTGGCTGTGTACTACTGAGTGAAGGGATGACTTCTCATTAAATGCAGGTGGAGATTTCCAGAGTTTTTGAATCTGTCTGTGATTTGACAATGTTTTAAGACTGTTTTCAATTTTAAAGATGAGTTCTAGTTTTACACCGGAGTTACTTTATATTAAATGTTATGTTTTATTAGTCTAATCAATTTTGAGGTTTTTATTAATCCCAAACAGCCTCTGTTCACAGCTGTTGTGTGGAGTCTTAAATAGAAGGACTCATTTTTGTTGGTGTATTGTTTGAGATGGCAAAGTTAAAACCAGCTCACTAGAGTTTGCTACATATTCCATACATACATTTACTGCATGTTGCATTTTTTTAATAGTTATTTTTACCTAACACTTCAATTAGATCTACTCAATTGTTTTAAATAGTTTTAAGTAAGGATTCTATTTCTTTTCAGTCAATATTTTATTCTGTAGAGCTTAATGTGATTACTCATATCTACTTAATTTTTTCACTTTTACTCAACTCAGATAGTATATGTAAATGATTTCACAGCTTTAAATTTTACTCAATTTTACTCAAGTGTGAAAATGTTTAACCAAAAAAATTAAGTACATTACCGTTTTACTTTTTAGAATGTACTAGATCACTGTAATCTATAAGATCCAAAACCAATCTGATATTGTTATGAATAGATCTACCTTTCATGAATCCTGATTGTGAATTGCTAATTAATTTTGAAAGACCTACTTTTAACCTGGATGCCAGTACCATTGTAAAGAGTTTGTAGTCTGTATTGAGAAGAGTAATAGGCCTTAAGTTATTTAACATTCTTTTGTCTTTTTCTGGTTTAGGGATAAGTTTTATTAGACCTTGTTTCATCATTGTCATCAATTCCTTTTTATTAATACTTTCTATAATTGCATCAAATAGTAAAATTTTTATCTCCTCCCAGAAATGCTTGTAGAAGTTAGCAGTTAATCCATCAGGACCAGGTGAACGATCCGATGCAATTTTAGTGATGACTTTATCTAATTCGGCTAATTTTAGGTCTTCTTCACAAATATTTTTGAAATTGTCGTCAATTTTTGGACTCTTATCCTCTATTGTTTTTAGATTATATAATATATATATATAATCTATAGATATATAATATAATATATAATTTTATAATACAATAATATTATATAATATAATATATAATATAATACATAATCAATATTATATATATATATATATATATATATATATATATATATATATATATATATATATATATATATAGATTATTGTTTATATAGATTATATAAGTATTTAGAATATTGTTCATTATAAGAAGGGGAGTAAATATTACTGTAAAAACTGTATACTTCTTTGGATATTGTTTTTGAGTCTGTACATTCCTCCCCATTAATTAATAAACAAGTAATTGCATTTTTTTCTTGTCTTTGTTTTTCTAGCCTACTGAAAAATGATGAATTTTTTTCTCCCTCTTCTAGCCACTTTGCCCGTGATCTGACAAATGCACCTCTGGCTTTAATCAAATAAAATTGGTCTAATTCAGTTTGTATATTAGAGATTTGTATTTTATCTTCTTCTGACCAAATACATTTAGAATAATAATTGAGCAAGGTTTTAACCAAATTGTTTTCCTTTTCCCTTTTTTCCATTTCTAGATTTTTACTAAAAGCAATAGATAATTTCCTTATTGAGAATTTTAAAAATTCCCATTTTTGTATTCAAGATAAGTTTGCATTATTATTCAAATCTATAATCAGTTATTTATTTTACAGCAATATGCATCATTTTTTAAGAGGGATGTGTTGAATTTCCAATATTCCTTCCTTCCCTTGAAGAGAGTTTGATCAGACAGGATCAGGCTTATTAAGCAGTGGTCACTAAGGGGGCTTACAGAAATATTAGTAGTGACTTTGGATTGCATTAAATTGTACACCATTGGATGATAATGTTTTGATTACAATGTCCCCAGCTACAAAGAGTGTGAAAAACCTGAAAGCATTTCTTACCTACTGATGTTTTACTAGTCAGGTCATGTGCAGAAAGCTGATGTTTTTTCTCCTTTGCCAAACCTTACAAAAAATGTAATAAATATATATTTTTACTTTATCACGCATGGTTATTTGGTTTGGTGAATATGCATGTAATCTTCAGTGTTACACAGTACCTGTGAGTAGAGTATCTGTGGGAGAGTGGGTGACCCATATAGTTGGTCCTTCTTCAGGTGCCAGTCTGGGGTCTAATCAAGACAAAACCAGGCAGGTGCATCAAACTTACTCTTACAAGTTACAAGTTTTGTAAAGTTTATTATGTCCCAGTACATATCACCTCAGGATTGTTTTTGCCAAAAAAAAATTAGAGATAAAAGCTATCACAAATAATTAAAGTTAAATACAATTAATTTAAATAGAACAAAAATTCAATAATGAAATGTTAGAAATAAATTTATAGAGGAAAACACATTATTAAAATTAAATGTAGACATTTAAATAAAACGTTTGACATAAAAGATATAGGCTCATTCCCATGTCTCAACCCCATACCCCAACCAGTTTCCTCTCCTGGCTGCTCTATGTCTTGTCTTGCCATGACCCTGGCCATTTCTGGCTGTCCCTGTCCAAGCTGTCGACCCCAATCCTGCCCGTTGTGTGTTCCCCTATTCCTGTTAGGTTCTGGTCCCCCTGATCGTTTGACTCCATCTCAGCCCCTCTGTATCCCTAACCCATTTGGGTCAGAGCATGCAGATTCAAGAATGTTAGTCCATGAGTCAGAATGCTCTGAGAGGAGCACACAATTATACCAGTATTCTAACATTTAATTAGCATGAAGTTTACTGTAGTTCTAATAAAAATTATATTTTATAGCTTCACACCTTGAACCAACGGCTTCCATATCCTCAAACCCACAGTGGTTCAGCCATGGGTGACGGACTGTTTTAACGTCAGCAAAGACTCTCGGTCGTAAGAGATGGCTGTGGTTGGTGCAAACCTTGATGTGATCATCTGCAGATAACCAGAAGAATTTGGCTTTTTCATGTGTAAAATGTTGGAGGATGATAGGCCTTTACTTCATTGTGTGCTAGTTAGATTTACTTGTGCTTTAGGAAAGTGTAATTGTGAGATACTTCTACTCACTACACTAATCAAACCTTGCTGGCTCAACACCAAAAACCTATAGGAAAAACTGAAGATGTTGGCATTATCATTATTTTGATCACTTCAAAACTGACCTCTTAATCACTGGTGTACCGTTATTCCTTCAGAATGCCTAAGGTGTTGATAGCTGTGCAAACTAGTCTAAACAGCGTAGCTAGGCCAAAAACGGTCAATACCTCACAATCCGCACCTAAGTGTGCCTGACCAGACAGGCACGCTAAGTACAGGTTTAAGCAGAGATGCTAGGTGAGGGAGAGCAGTTATGACTGACACACAGAGGTGGGTAGAGTATTCAACAATTTTACTCAAGTAAAAGTACAGTTACTTGAACCAAATGTTACTCAAGTAAAAGTAAAAGTATGCATCCCAAAAATTTACTTGAGTAAAAGTAAAAAAGTACTTTGATTAAAAGCTACTCAAGTAGTGAGTAAATGCATGAGTACTGTCTCGTGTCAGTAAATTACATCATGGGAAATTGAATTACGGGAAACAATGACTTTTAATGATAACAAAAATTATTTATTATAAATAAATATTATATATATATAAATTATTTATTATAACTAATATGTATTTTTGTTTGTTACTAATTAATAGGCCTGTGTAACTTTAATGTGTTCCACAAAGGCACTAACTGATAAGACTGTCAGCCAATACGTGTAGCTGTCACGGTGAGGGGGCCGGGTCGCCACCAGAGGGCGCGCATCCCGGCCAGCAGCCGATCCCAGCACACACCCCCGCGCACCACTCCCACAGTCCCAATCACCAGTATACTGAACACCTGTTTCTTATTTACTTTGCTCTTCTTAAGCCCGCAGGTCGTCTGGTCCAGTGCTGCACATTGCCGCTACATGAGCGTCTCTGGTCTCTGCGTGTCCGTCACTGCGTTCCCTACCTGCGTGCGCACCACGAGCTTTACCTTGCATCACCTGCAGTGCGTGCTTTAGGAGCCTTACTAGTGTGCGCTACGAGCTTTACCTTGCATCACTTATAGTGTGTGCGCTAGGAGCTTTACTGGTGTGCGCTACAAGCTTTACCTTGCATCACTTGCAGTGTGTGCGCTAAGAGCTTTACTGGTTTGGTTGCCATGGACAATAAACATCCTTCTGTTCAACCCCCGTCTCCGGTTGCCTCTGTCCCGACGCCTCCGGCGTCACAGTAGCTACAACTTGACACCAACTGAATCAATTTGTAGCAAACTTAATCATCATATATTGCTAGTGTGTACAATCAGTGTGAGAACTGGTTTTTAGTATTGCACTGTGTTACATTTAATAATTACATCATACAAACGTTATGCCTCAGAGATATAGCATTACACAAAATTATACATACAGCAAACTTATCGCATCGTGTTTCCTCATATTTGATGTTGAGTTCTTGTAGGCTGAAATGTCCACACGTTTACAGACACAATTGGCAGCGCCAAAGTTGCAAACTCTCACGCATTGAGCGTGAGACACACGCATTTGACCGTCTTCACACGCTTACACCCCACACATCCGATTTCTCACGCCGAAAAAAAAAATCTAGTTTATTTACCTCTGATCCATATTTATGATTCAATGAGTTACTAGTTCGCTCTGGCACCAACCACTGGCGATCGATCGATCGCGATATAACACTTAATTTGTATCCATTTTACACCCCCCCCCCCGTCAACATTTTACGTTCACCACCCAAACCCCCACCCCCCACCCCGGTTTAAATCTCACTAAAAGTGATCTTGAAAACTTGGCAACCCTGCAGCGCATTATATAGCTGTCCTTTTACACGTTTGTAATATAAACATTGGCTGTATGTGAGGTCAGGGATGTTCGGTAGGTTTTTCTGTCACTTTCTTGCTACGGTGGAGAAAGTTTGCGTATGTGATCACGTGATTGACCGGCTTCATTTGATTGGTCACTCATACTTGGGTGACGAGACGTTGGTCAGTCTTCTCACTGAAAAGACTAATTATTTACAAAACAAAAGTAACGGTAGCGCGTGGCACAAATCCGATTGTAACGGAGTAAAAGTCGCGTTTTTCTCACCACATATTTACTCAAGTAAAAATCTTTCATATTAAAACTACTCCAACAAGTACATTTTTGTCCAAAAAGCTACTTGAGTAAATGTAACGGAGTAAATGTAACGCGTTCCTACCCACCTCTGCTGACACAGTCCCCAAATGACCGGGGCCAATTTGGTTTTTTCAAGCGGCCAAAATCCCTAGAACTGGAGACTGCTGTCAGGCTAATATTTATTGGCAAAACCCAAGTACATTAATATATGAAGTCTGCTGCTCTGACCTCAATTAACATCAACCATACTCCAATGAAAAAGTCTTTGTACTTCAGGATAAGCCCTCATATTTGTATGGACAACTCGATCTAGTGAAATGTTTATAATTTTTAACTGTTAGAAAGCTTGACTTTTGATTTTGTTACAACTGCCTTGAAGGGCTGCAGCAACAGAAAACTTGAAAAATGTTGAACACATTCAAGTTGATTTATGAGAAATCCTATAGTTTTTCAGTTCTCAAGTAGTAGTCAGTGACTATTTGTAGGTTCTCTGTATTGTGAAGGTTCTATATGGAAATGTGATGCAGAGGACTGACAGAAATTGGTAGAAAATAATTAAAACTGCAAACTTTGTACAGATCCTTGGTACAGACATCTTGAAAACTGAAGACTAGCAAAGCAACAGCTTTTGGAGAAGATTTACAAAAGCATAAATTTAACCAGCAAAAATACCATCATAGCAGCTAATGCACAGTGAAGCAGCACGCACATAGCTGTTTTTTTTTTCCTTTTTTCTTTATCCCCAAAGGGGGGGGGGGCATCAGACCTCACTCTATACAAAGCCACTCAGCCCCTCATCACATACACATCTATTCACCCCAACAACAATTTGTAAACATACCGAGAGCAAATGTTACAATTGTAGACATTAAGGCTTTCCCCTCATAATTAATATATAATGTACAATGTATACATTTATTTTGACATGCTACAGTAAAATGTATAAATTGAACATAACCTTTTTCAGTTTATTGTAGGTGAGAAAAAGGTGATGTAACATGGCCTACATTATGCTGAGTGGTTTTACTGAAAGAAGTGTCTATACTGAACTCCTGATACAGGAACGCAAACAAATAACTGATGGTACAGTTGAACTTCAATTCACAGTATTTTTGACAATATGATTTATATAAAAAAATAAAATATATATTTTTAAAACCACAAAAACCAAAACCCACACACATACGCAATATAATCCACAGCCACACAATATAATGCAAGGTTTTTTTTTTATACATTTCACTTTGAACAAAACTGGAATAATCAGAAAACTAATGCCACGATGCTAGATAGTCTCAAGCTTGAAAGAAGTGAAAGAAAATGACAGGGGTCTTGGTGGGGAGGATGAAGCAATGTGAAAGAATCAAGTGTGTCCAGGTTAACGGTGGTGGAGGTTCAGACGGAGCGAGCGTAGTTCTATAGTTCTGAACAGATATGTGAGTATGGTGACATCATAGCTCATAGCCAGGAGACGGTGCAGTCTTTCTCCTCTTATGCAGCATGTTGGTTCATTTTTCCTCTCGCTCCCAAGGAGGTGTCCATAAAGGGAGAAATCGTCTCATCTTCACAAGTGAGAAAGTCCTGAGTCTATGTCTGAGCAGTAATTCTGATGTTAAAGCTCCAGGCTTCTTTTTTTATGTATATATTAAATTTATACTGTCTACATTTTCATTGATCTGAAAGTCCAGCTGTACAGTATGGTAAAAAAAAAATCTAAAGCCGCGGTGCTTTAGCCCACTTGTGTCCCGAGTCTTTCTTCCCAACATAGTATTGAACATAGTATTCAAATGAGCGAGGGAAGTCACCTTGCCGGTTTTCCCGCTCTCGATAATGTCGCTGCCTGGATCTGCCTCGCTCCTTCAGGGTGGAGGAAAGGTGTGGCTGCTCAGAGTCTTTAACACACTTCCGCTCCTCACACGCTCGTCTGCCTTCACTACAGCTTGGCGCACCAGACAGAGACGCCGCTGCATCTTCCCTGCAGTCATCGCCGTTGGGCGTCCGCAGTTGCCACGGGCCTCTCTCCGTTGGTCTTGGGCGTGAGGGAGTTTGAGCTGTGGAAGAGGGGACCATCCATCCCACCTTTCCCGTCGGACGCCTTGGCACATTTACATTTACATTTATGGCATTTGGCAGACGCTCTTATCCAGAGCGACTTACATTTATATCTCATTTTTATACAAGTGAGCAATTGAGGGTTAGGGGCCTTGCTGAGGGGCACCTCAGTCATGGCATCAGGCCTGGGGATCGAACCCACAACCCTCCGGTCACAAGACCAGTTCCCCAACCACCAGGCCATGACTGCCCCTTGGTACCAGGGTAAGACTTCCCTGTGCCATTATCCAAGGCTCCGCCTTCCTGGTTGGACTCGTCAGATGACTCTTGGCCATACGGAACCAGGAAAACTGCTCCATTGTGAGCGGCGGCGCCACCGTTCACCTGCACAGGCCGTCTGAGGTCTGAGGTAGACTGTGGTGCGCTGGAGGAAGAGGACGAGGGCAGCGGGCGCAGGTGGGACACGGCAGCCGAAGAACTGCAGGGGCTGGGCTGGCTCTGGCTCGGCCGCACTGTCTTTCCCTGGCCGATGAGGAAGTTCAGCTTAGGCCTGTTTGGTGCTTCCGGGATGGCCGTGGGCCGCACGGGTTGAGATGCGGAGGAAGAGAGAGACAATCCAGACAATTTAAGCCACTGTGGTCCTCCTTCATGGGAGAGTTATTCTGCAAAGTGAACAGCGGTCAGTTATGGGAAATCTGAATATCAGGAACAGAAAGTAAGAGTTTAACAGTGTAAACAAACAAAACACAGCCCTCTCAATTATACTAGTGAACAATAACAACCAGTTCCCAGTCAGATTTCCTGGCATGGTGCAGTGGTGTGGTGATACCTTCCCCATGTGAGGAGGAAGCTGTGGACCGATGAAGGAGGTGGAGGTGAACTGAGGCCCGTTCACCTTGGCCGTGCTGACCGGGCGAGGGGAGCAATGACCGGGACCATGGGTCACAGAGTTACAGTCTCCGTTTTTAAGATCTGTTGACCTAAACATGATGGATTGGGGGGGGGAATAAAAGTGTAAAAGTTTCTAAATATTCCACTATTCAAAAATCTGGAGCTGGTTTAAACATTAGGTTGAACTTACCGGATGTAGAACAGTAAGTACGCTTGTTGGTTCAGCACTAATCGTATGTCACTTACAGATACTGATGCATCGTTTATCTCATACCACTGCCCATTACCAGACTGAAATAAAAACATTATTCCATCCATTAGCTAGAGCAGAAACTCAGTGCAAAAACGCAGAGAATGCTGAAACCGCGCAGCACATCAAACCTTCACATAGCAGTAGTAGTGTCCGGCGTGGCAGCTAAACCCGGAGTGGACCAGCACAGCGTCCAGGCCGTAGAGCTGTGGCTCTCCGTGGGACTGCGACATGAACGGACGCATGTCCAGATACTCTGGATATCTCACGTCCTGCACAGGGGGACAGAGAACAGTTGTGCAACGGCATAGATCACGTGAAACGACTAAGGAAAGTGTACAACAGTGCGGCAGAATTAAGTACGGTGGGCAAACCTTTGCAATTTTGCCTCCGTTGAAGTTAGCGAAGCGCTTTAGAGCAATGGTGAGCACATTGGAGCTACGGTGGACGGTAAATCTCTTTGAGGCTTGAACAATTTTCTTACATCTACAAACACAACCAAATTCACAATGAGGACAGAAAAGATAATAGGCAACACAGACCACAGTAAATTCATCTCTAGTGGTCCCATGACAACAAATAGAGCTTGATTTATCTCCAGAGATAAACCGGTGTGCCTCATACTTATCCAAGATAGTCTTGCCGTGTGTTAAGGGACAGAAGTAAAGAGCACCTTGAAAAAGTTGATGAGGTGGTTTCAGAGAAGGGAAAACACACCTCATATAGTACAGAAATGTACAGACGACATTTATAAACACAACTATTTGTACGCCATTGTATATACGATACTTTGTCTAAATAGATAGTACAATTAAGAAAGAACAGATTTAAACTCCTCTACACTGCAATTACGTGGTCGTGCAGATTAAAAGTTATGTACAATTCAGATATCAGCGATTTCTGGACAGTCTATAATCAAAATATAGTATAATTATTATAGCACTGACTTACCTTGCAGGCTTACGCCACCTTTTCAACCAGCTACAGCAGTTCGCCATCACACTGAACATTACAATCCAAACACGCGGACGTACATGGACTTCACCTTATTACAAGTGGGAGGGGCTTGCCATAGAAATCTGCCAATGGGAGAAAATGATGGAAGAAGAGAGATTAGTGAAATCCATCCTACTAAAACAACGATACATCAGCCTAATTCCTTCGGTTCTTCATTCTCCATCAAACACAGTTGGAATTTATTGCTTATAACACCCGAAGGACTAAATATCCAAGAAAACCTTCCTGAACAAAGTTTGTCAAGTGTAGTGCAGCATATAGTCAACATTTTCCATGTACATGAAATCTTCAGCTGGGTTTTTATATTTGTCCTGCCCATACATACAAACCTTATTCTCCTGATCAACAACCTGGTGTCTAACCATGCAGATCAGTGCGCATCAGATGAATTACAATAAACAATACACAGAGTTGCAGAACACTGTGAAAAATGTACATCACATTGAACACCTCCTGCATCTCTATGACCTGTTGGGGGGGGTTGAACAGTGAAGTTACCAGAGTGCCGTGTATCTCCAAGGGGCTCAAGCTTAGGAAGTCTAGAAACTTTGGGAGTTGCCCATCCAACTACAAACAGAAGTAAAATGACGCTTTTGTAAAAACTCCACCAAAGCGCAAAAGGCATGTTATTGAAAATCTGAGGTCAGATTAGGGATTCTTTGGAGTAGACTTCCATGTTGGTTTCACCGTAGTTATAAGGTAACATATTGTTTTCTACAAGCACAATTGGAATTATAAATGCTACAAAAAATAAATTATACATTGTGTAAAACAAAAAAACAGTGAAGTCCAGTGACTTTCACGTGTTTCAGTGCTGCTGAAGTTTGGCTAGAACTCTCACCTGGTGGAGGTGGTGGAGTGGGGCTCTAGGTTGAGTCCTCAACCCTCAAAGGTTCAACCCTGTTTCTCCACCTCAGACGTAGTTTTCTGGTCTTTTTGGCTTGGTCTGCTGGCCCTGAGGAGGAGATAAAGCCTTTTAGCAGCCTAGATTAGGCAGCTAACGATCTGTTTCCCAGGGTGTCTCAGTTCTGCTGACTGTTTGTTGACCCTAATTAAATAGCAATTGTAGTTTTTATTAAATCCATCATTTTAAGTGTTAATTCAGGTTAATTATCTAAAGCAAGGCTATCAAGTTCTACTGGTAGAAGCCTGCAGCTCTGTATAATTTAGTGCGTATCATGTTTTAACATTAGTGATTAATTTCATCAGCTAATCAACTGTTTGCTGAGGTGAGTCAGGTGTGTTAAGAGGGGAAAATGCTGAGGGATGCATTGCAGATCAGAACAGACTAGAGCGTGGGCCTAGGGGACTAGAGCGTGGGCCTAGGGGACTAGAGTGTGGGCCTAAGGGACTAGAGCATGGGCCTAGGGGACTAGAGCGTGGGCCTAGGGGACTAGAGTGTGGGCCTAAGGGACTAGAGTGTGGGCCTAGGGGACTAGAGTGTGGGCCTAGGGGACTAGAGTGTGGGCCTAAGGGACTAGAGCATGGGCCTAGGGGACTAGGGCGTGGGCCTAGGGGACTAGAGCGTGGGCCTAGGATACTGGTACTACCAAGATGAAGGAGATAAGTAATCCCACACCCAACAGACACCCTTCCACAACAGCAAAAAGAGTAATCACTTTAAAACAACTTAATACATTTTATTTGGATCATATGAAACATTCTGACCTGATTTGGTGCTCTCAACATCCTCCTTCGGTTTGCTCCTGCAATTCAGAGCGCCGCCCTGCAGGGCGTCCTCTCCCTTTCCCGTCTCCTTATCCTCCTTATTGTCCTCCTGAAATAATTTACTAAATTAACTGAAGATTGAACAGCGGTCTGATTAAGAGGACAGTCAGGAACATTGAGGCACATTAAACACCTCATTGGCTGGGAGGGAAACCTGCCTCATGAACAACATTGTTTATTGGCTCAATGGGGCTGGACATGTTGGCACCCTCCTCCTCCTCCTTCTTCTCCTCCACTCGCCTCTCTTCCGGCTCCTTCTCCTCACGCTCTTTCCTGTCCCTACAGGAAGAGTAAACCCTTCAAAATATACATTTCACCAGAACCAAAACAGTACTGTCTCTCTCACACACACGGTTTCCTGACCTCTCCTCCCGTATTTTCCTCACTCGTTCTGCTCGCTCCTTCCTGTCTTGCTCCTCCCAGGCCCGCTGCTTGGCCGTGTCCCTCTGCACACGCTCGGCGATCGCCTCGTAGTCCTCGGCGATGTTGCTCAGGAGCCATTTCAGGCCTCTCCTGATGGACTTGTCCACCGTCCGGCCGTAACACCGCCGAGCACGGCTCCTGGTGAGGTCAGCACAAGTTCAGCCTCGTCTCGTTGGCTTGTTTTCTACAGCTGGATTTCACTCATCAATGGCAACCTTGCTGTTAGCTAGCAGAGTGCTGCCAAAGTCTGCAGTAAGCTAGCAACCCCCCCCCCCCCCCCCCCCCCCCGAATAAATACTCACTGAATAAATACTCACAATCTTATAGAAACACTTATTCTCATTGACCAGCTTCTCCAATGACAGGCTCTCAATGATTTCGGCTTCAAGCAATGCTCCGTCCCGGTCCTGCTTATTGGCCAGTCTAAGGGGAGGGGGAGGGGGGTTAGAGTGAGCTGTATGTGTACGCCACCAAGTGAAAGCTGTCACAAACACATGACTCAAGGTCTGCACTTCAGAGCACTGAAGAGGTGTGTGTTTGTGTGTGTGTGTGTTTGTTTGTGTGTGTGTGTGTGTGTGTGTGTGTGTGTGTGTGTGTGTGTGTGTGTGTGTGTGTGTGTGTTTGTGTGTGTGTGTGTGTGTGTGTGTGTGTGTGTGTGTGTGTGTGTTTGTGTGTGTGTGTGTGTGTGTGTGTGTGTGTGTGTGTGTGTGTGTGTGTGTTTGTGTGTGTGTGTGTGTGTGTGTGTGTGTGTGTGTGTGTGTGTGTGTGTGTGTGCGCATATGTGCCTAACACGGACAAAACACAAACAACACTGGACAACCAATACATTAGACATTGAGGGCCTTTGAGGGGACGGTATGGACGAACACTGGCCAGTGGGCCGGGGCTTTGTCCACGTTGGTCCCAACACCTGTCCCCTCAATTTTAACAGCACCATAGTATTACACACTACCACACATACACATACACCTACACACAACACAGCACTGGGGGTGGAGGGGTGGGAAGGCCTTCCTTCACCCGTTTCCTGCTCCCTGCCGGGGCGGGGGAGGGTCGCAGGCGCGGGGCCAGGCTGGTGGCGTCCTGGAAACTACTACCGATCCTTGCTGGTCCAGCCATTTGCCCCCGCCGCGGAGGGTGTGTTGGTTTGGAGGTATGTGTGTCTTTGTCCTATCTTTTTATACAGGTAGGTGAATGAGTACATGTTGGGGGGAATATATGGGTATGTGTGTATATATTGGGGTGTGGGCACATTTGGGGGTAGGCCCATGTGCGCAAGACTGTATATGGGTGTGGTCGGATGTGTGGAGGAAGTCATGTTGGGATGAATGTGCATGTGCGTGTAGGTGTATGTGTGAGGGTCTACATGTGAAGGTGAGTTTGGGGGCACGTGTGTGTATGTGTATGGGGATGGGTGTGGGTGTGTGCATGGTAGGGGTGTATATAAGGTGTATAGGGGCAAATGCATATATGAGTTGAGTGTATGAGTGAGGACGGCTGGTTCTGGGTCGGGGGCTAGTCGTGCCCGGTCCGGGGGGGGCACCTTGGGGTTCTGGAGCCCGGCCTGGTGCTTTGGCGTGGGGGCGGCTGGTCCGCTCCCGTGGGCGGTTGTGGTCCGGGGCGGCTCGGTGCTCCTCGGCGGGAGGGGGGCCCTGCCGGGTGGTGGGTGGTTTTCCGGGGCGCGGGGTGCTGGGGCTTTGCTACCGGCCCACGTCGGGGGGGGGGTTCCCCTGGACCTGCACTTCTTGGCTGTGGGGGCGCGGTCCAGGGTTCTTACTCTCCCGCCTGTGGGGGCGGGCATGCGAGGGTCACTGGGAAGTGCTGCCCTGGGGCTCCACAGCTCCTGGGGGGGCCGAGGGCGGGTGGGATTCCCGGGTCTTTCTCTGCCTACCTCTGGCCTCTGGGGGAATGTTGTCTCAGCTTTCTATCCTTGCTGGTAAGTACATTCCGTACATTTATCCTATGTTACACAACTAGGTTACACATAAACACACACTCACACATACATCATGTCATTTGTGCTAAATGTCTTTGGTACACTTTCTGCTTTACTTTGCTGTGGTCATTCGAGCTGGTTGGGGTTTTTTATTTATTTATTTATTTATTATTATTATTATTATTCTTTCTATATAATTATTATTTAATTATTTATTTATTTTTATTTTTTTTCCCCTGCCCTTTTGTCTTTTCCCTTTTTAATCTTTCTCTCCCACTCTTTTCTTGGTCCACCTAACCCCAATAATTATCACTTTGCATATTGTTATAATTGTTATAACTGTCATTTGAACTGTACATAAAAACAAAGTTGTCCTCCAAAGATGGGGGGTGGAGGTGGGACATTAATAAAAAAATAAAATAAAATAAAAAACACATATACACACACACAGTGAGAGAAAGAGAGGTGAACAAAATGCTACAGAATGCTGAATGATGATGACCTGCACATTATTATTATATTTTTTCATATACAGCTAGTGGGGTGGAAGGTCAACCATGACAAGTCACATGTTCAGGAAAAAGTGCAGAAACTTCAATTCAGAATGTTAATGATTGGCTCCTGTGTTTTATAAAATGATTTTATTTTTACAATGTTGTTTAATTCATGTTCTTTATTGTCAAATATTTATTTAATGTTTTTACAGTTTTTGGGTGTTTCTGAGCAGAAACGGAGGGCTGCCACTGTTTGTTCCTACCATGAAATGTGGTGCAGTGCAACGTTTCTTCTTCATCTCTCACAGATTCATGGATTTTCTTGAGACAAGCTGTAGGCAGCCAAACCCAAATGAAGTGAAAACTGATAAATAAACTATTACATAAACAGAATCAGGCAAAGTAATATTTACAAAAAGTATAAAAGAGAAAGAGCAAAGGAAAATCTGTAATCTGACAGCAAACTCATAATCTCCATGTGCTCAGAAGAACGGTCCTTCAGTGATATCGCTTTGAGAAGCTCTTAGTGGTCACAGTGAGCAGGGGGCCAGTCAGAGAAACGCAGCTGGCACACACCATGTTTCCCTCAGCATCGAACAGCAGAGACTTCGTGAGTGTTCCTACACACAGTTCCTTATAAAAAGGTGCTAGAGACAGACAGAGCAGTTGGGGAGGGGTGTGTGTGGGTGTGTGTCAGTTCCTCATACTTTCTGAATATCAGTAGTTACTCTGTATTAGTAAAGGAGAAGAACCTCACCCTTCTGTACACCTGTTCTACTCAGCAAACCCAGACACGTTCTTACAAACACACCCCAGGAAAGAACCCCGTTTGAAGACCTTTTCCCATGTACGTATAAACATTAGCATAGTCTATCCAGCAATTTTTTCTGTTATATTATTTTTCCTGTTATATGTTCTCTTGGGACACTTTCATTAGCTCTAGATAAACCATACGCCTCTACGATTTGTAAACCTGTTAAAAGTCATCATAGTCCCAAGAAATGTAATGTGGTTTTCATATAAAAACACAGTAGGGGGCAGGCTGGTCTCGCACGTAACACTTTGCGTGCCCAGCAGATGGTGCTGTGGATTATCTTTTTTTAAATAAATGACAATTTTAAATATATCATCCCCCTCCGGTTTCTTGTGTATTGAAACAAATAAATCCTTGTTAAAATGTAATAAAACAATATTAGATTTGATTTGATTATTAATAATTATTAATTATTGCTAGTAATAAAACGCAATAAAATACAAAATAACATGTCATTATTAATTGACGGTATGTTCATTCACTTTTTCGTTCATTCATGCAGTCAGCCATTCGCTTAATCGTTCATTCCTCCTCATTCAAGACTTCAACGCAGGAGTCTTTACCGACAAAGCGGGACGCAGACTCGGACATGGCGCCAGGCCATCGCAGAACATGCTTTTAATGTGTTAGAAGGAAAGCGTTGAACGTCAGCTCCCTTCTCCTTAATATAAGTCAATGTGTAATGAGTTCTGCCTGCTCCTCTATTATTTAACTGAAGTAAATAATGTATCTTCGTTTGCCCTGTTTGAGTTACACGCCTCCTTTATAAACCACAGTTTGCTGCTCTGATAGTAGTTGATGGGGAGACGCACCCGGCCGCTGTCCTTCGCGCCGCACTTTGCACCGTAGATCTTTGATGCGTCTTTGTGCACGTGTCCTCGTGCACCGCGAGACGTTCACGCGCACGCCGCTCGCGCAGGGACCTACATGTCTGTGTACTGTCCTCGAGTGTACTGGTAAAGATGTGTAGTCTTTTTGTGTTCGTTAAACGTAGGCTGTAATGAACAACAGGTATCGCAGTTTGGCAATGAATGGATAATTTGGTTTTAAAATGAATGAATGAGTAAATTCTTCAAAAGTTGCACTTTTGCTCCAAGTTATGCTCAGAAACACTGTTTAGAGCGCTTACAACGCCTGCAAACGCTGTTTTGAACGCCTTAATGCAAGACTTAGTACTTGTTTGGAAATGCATGTGTAACATTACAAACATGATAAAACAGCTTGTTATCACATCCAACACTGTTTTGAAACAAAATATGAGTTTTCAGTTCATTCTTCAAAAGTTGCACTTTTGCCACAAGTTATGCTCAGAAACACTGTTTAGAACGCTTACAACGCCAGCAAACGCTGTTTTGAACGCCTTAATGCAAGACTTACTACTTGTTTGGAAATGCATGTGTAACATTACAAACATGATAAAACAGCTTGTTATCACATCCAAACACTGTTTTGAAACAAAATATGAGTTTTCAGCGGCCGCTGTCCTTCGCGCCGCACTTTGCACCGTAGATCTTTGATGCGTCTTTGTGCGCGTGTCCTCGTGCACCACGAGACGTTCACACGCACGCCGCTCACGCAGGGACCTACATGTCTGTGTACTGTCCTCGAGTGTCCTGGTAAAGATGTGTAGTCTTTTGTGTTCGTTAAACGTAGGCTGTAATGAACAACAGGTATCGCAGTTTGGCAATGAATGTATAATTTGGTTTTAAAATGAATGAAAACGCCGTTTAGAAGATACTTTTAATGTAGACACTTTTTTTAGAAGGCTCTAGTACAGGGCTATTCAACTATATTTATCTGCGGGCCAGATTTGGCAGAGGGCCAGAACGTAATTTGTTGACGGGGGGGTGGCGAACGTAAAGCCTGGTTATACGCGTCCGCGCGGCGAAAATTACATAATCGCTGTGGCACCGCCCGTGCGCGAGGGCCTCGCGCGCTGTCGATTCGCGAGTTTGTCCTGGATACAATGGATCCCGGCTGCAGAAACATTTCAGCTGAAGACTGCCAGGGGTGAATAAGGCATACCAAGCGTTTCTATCTCAGGTGCATGGCAAGGGCCAACATCTGATGTGATGTGGATGAAAACATGTGGCCAACTGCTGAAGACCACTTACATTACACATAACAAGACTGTTCAGTTTTGTATTCTGTTTTTTCCCCCTTGTGTGCCTTTTTTTTGTATATGTGTATTTTTACACATATGGGACCATGGCTAATTATGTTTACAATTACGGTAATTATTTTTTGGGTTAGGCCACAATTCACAGTAATGTCCCAAATACAGTAAAATATACCCTTTACTGCAAAACTGTTACTGACTCCTTTTTTGTCTAATCTACATTCCATATAGTACAGTACCTAACTGTCACGTTGTGGGGGGGCCCCCTACCGGTCGCCCCCGGTTACAGCGGCAGCGGTCCTGTTTTTGGTCACGTGATGTTCGTCCCCCAGGTGGGCGGGACCCGTGATCCGTCTCACCTGAGGGTCGTTTGTTCGTCTATATATGTCTTGTCTTTGTACCAGTTGACTGCTGGTTATTATTTCCTTCATTTGGAACAATGCACGGGTTTTTGGTTTGCACACTTTCTATTAAACCATCCTCTTTCCCTGAGACTTGGCGTGATCGCTTCCTTTTTGAGTTGCTCACCCTGCCCGTCACACTAACAGTAAATATCACTCATTGTGTAGACAGTATGCTGCCAAAAATGCACACATTTGAAAAAAGTCCAAACAAAGCGGATTACAGTAAAAATAAACTGACTAAGAAAACAGTTCTGTTTTCTTAGTACTGTTTCTGTATTGCCATCAAATGTTAGTTTTTTTACAGTGGTTATGCAGTGATTGATTATGTTCATCTCAAATAGAGAATCTGTGCTAGTGTTTGAAAGAATGATTGGATACTGAACCAGGTTTGCTGTGTTTTAACAAAGTGGTGTATAAAGAGAAAACCTTGCTGTGTTTTAACAAAGTGGTGTATAAAGAGAAAACTTTGTTTGCGTTGTGAAATGCAGAGTTGTTATTTAGTTAAGAAAATGCACTTTTGAACATGATATTAACCATATATACCCATTCATTTCCTGTGACGGTCACATTTGACCGGCAACAACACAGATGTAAAACGTTGGTTTAAAACACTCAAAATTCAATGAAAAAGATGATCATCACTTTTATATGTTCCAGTGCATAGTGTGGAGGATGGCATAAGGCCTTGCAGCAATCAGATGTAAAACACAATATTTATGAGTGGTTTAAGTTGTAAATCGGTCAGATTTGACCCGAACACGTCATTCATCTGGTAAAGAGGGGCTTGCTTTCCTCTCTTGTTACCACTGACTGCTTTTTCTCTGGGTGATGGAAGACATAGTGAGTCTGGTTTGGACCAAGGAGGGCTTCGGGAGCAGTAGCGTGCTTTGACCCGTTTCATCGCTTTGACTTTGATTTCAGGAATAAATGCGGATGTAGTGGCTCTGCAATTCAGCATATTTCTGGCATGTGTGGGGAGAAAACTCAGTTTAATTATTTAGAAACTTGTATTTTAAATCTATGAACACTTTTTTTTTTTTTTTTTTTTTTCATTTTGTCATTAATCTCAAACATAAACATGGAGGTTGTGTGAAATTTTATCTAAAATAAGAACAGCAAGATACTTTTTTTACCTAAATACCCAAATGAATATATGAAGGCATGGATGTGGAACGTGTAAAGAAGGAATAACAAAAGAAGGAATTATAAGAAGGAACGTATTAGCAACCAACAAAGCCAAGCTTAGCACTTCCATCTCAATGACGGGTTCAACTATTAAAGATAAGATAAGATAAGATAAGATAAGATAAGATAAGATAGTCCTTTATTGATCCCGCAGCGGGGAAATTTGCAATATTACAGCAACAGAGAGGAAGAGACAAGGAGAGGGAGTAAAAAGACAATATATAAGGTAGATAATAATAAAAAAAAACAAAAAAATGTATGTATATTGGTTACAGAAATATGTGCTATTAAAAATGTAGTAATCTTATGTAAGGTGTTATTGCACATAGAAGTAGTAGCTATTGCACATTAGCCATATTGAAAGAAGAATTGCACAGTTTGTCCGGCATGTGGTAGCAATGTTAAACATTAACTACAGATTATTGAGTGCAGTGCGTGTTGAACAGTCTGACGGTGTGTGGAAGGAAGGACCTGCGGTATCTCTCCTTCACACACCACGGGTGCAGCAGCCGGGCACTGAAGGAGCTGCTCAGTGTGGTCCGAGAGTGGTGCATGGGGTGGGACAGGTTCTTTAGCATGTGTTTTAGCTTAGACCTCATTCTCCTGTCTCCCACCACCTCCACTGGGTCAAGAGGACACCCGAGGACAGAGCTGGACTTCCTTATGATCCTGTCCAGTCTCTTCCTGTCAGCGGTGGAGATGCTGCTACCCCAGCAGACCACTCCGTAGAATATGGCTGATGCCACCACAGCATCAAAGAAGGACCTCAGGAGTGACCCCTGCACACCAAAGGATCTGAGTCTCCTTAGGAGATACAGTCTGCTCTGACCCTTCCTGTAGAGAGCAGCTGTGTTGTCAGTCCAGTCCAGCTTGTTGTTAAGGTGGACACCAAGGTATTTGTAGGACCAATTGTGAGAGTGTGCTTATGTGTGCGCGCCTGTGTGTGTGTGTGTGTGTGTGTGTCTCAGATACAACTTCCTAAAGCATTGATGTTATGTGTCCTGCCAAAGGACTTCTCTTTAAACAGAATTATGAAGAGAAGAAATATTGTCTCAACATAAACATGTCAGAACTGTTCCAAAGAGCAACAGTGATTTACTTATTTATTATTTTTTTCTATCTTATGTAAATGTTTGAAAAAAATTAAAATGGTATATATAATTGGAATGGGTTCAAGGGTTTATATCAAAATGTTTGTCCTAAAAAAAATTATAAAATGCATATATGAAAGTATAAAATGTTTTTGTTTATTCCAAAATGAATCCCACTGATCATAACTTGTCACTGAAGAGTGTAGGAAGGTTACAAAAACTGAACCTCGACTCCAAGTATGCAATGTAATCGGTTTCTTTTCACAGAATAAAAGTTACTAAACTACTCTTGTATCGCTTAGCGGCTACCGAGACGTGTGAGGTGTTGGGCCTGACATCCTCACACTGTCCACTAGGGGCGCTACTGCCGATATGGACGGTTGTGCCAGCGGGACAGAACGTATGAAATCACATGCAGCCATAGCAGCCAGAGAACGCTGCGTAAACAGCAACCAAAGCGTCTTGTTTGGATTCTAAAGTTAGCTAGCGCTACCTTTAACAATCGTGGATCGACAAAGTTTAATACATACAGCTTTATTTCTTGATTTTATATCTGTGTTTAAATTGTATTTAGTTGGACTGGTTATTAAGACCAGTGTGTGATCGTGTATTGGTGACCATTTAGGCTTTCAGGGTGAACGCTGAATTATAAAGTTCAGTGTGATGGCGAGCTGCTGCAGCTGGTTGAAGAGGTGGCGTAAGCCTGCAAAGTAAGTCAGTGTATTTTGATTATACTGTCCATACATCGCTGATGTCTGAATTGTACTTTAACTTTTAATCCGCACGACCACGTAATTGCCGCGTAGATGAGCTTAAATCTGTTTATCTTAATAGTACTATGTATTTAGACAAAGTATTGTATATACAATGGCATACATGTGTTTGTAAATGTGGTCTGTACATTTCTGTACTGATCTACTATATGAGGTGTGTTGTGGGTTCCACCTCATCAACTACTTCAACTGTTCTTTAAGGTTTATATACGGTTAACCCTCAGTCATTAAGGTGTTTGAGAACAAATTGTGATGTATTGACATTTATTGCAATATCATTTTAAATCTAGATTACCATCACTAAGTTAGACTTGACAGTGTTTTCGAGAGACCATTTTGTTCTGAAGAAAATCTGTCTGATTACTGAGAACTAATACCAAGTTCAGAGAAAATTCTTCTTATGTAGGCGACACTATAGACATGATATGTGGTATAGTGAGTGTGTAGGCTACACTATAGACATGATATGTGGTATAGTGAGTGTGTAGGCTACACTATAGACATGATATGTGGTATAGTGAGTGTGTAGGCTACACTATAGACATGATATGTGGTATAGTGAGTGTGTAGGCTACACTATAGACATGATATGTGGTATAGTGAGTGTGTAGGCTACACTATAGACATGATATGTGGTATAGTGAGTGTGTAGGCTACACTATAGACATGATATGTGGTATAGTGAGTGTGTAGGCTACACTATAGACATGATATGTGGTATAGTGAGTGTGTAGGCTACACTATAGACATGATATTTGGTATAGTGAGTGTGTAGGCTACACTATAGACATGATATGTGGTATAGTGAGTGTGTAGGCTACACTATAGACATGATATGTGGTATAGTGAGTGTGTAGGCTACACTATAGACATGATATGTGGTATAGTGAGTGTGTAGGCTACACTATAGACATGATATGTGGTATAGTGAGTGTGTAGGCTACACTATAGACATGATATGTGGTATAGTGAGTGTGTAGGCTACACTATAGACATGATATGTGGTATAGTGAGTGTGTCTTTGTCTTTCAATGTTGGAAACATGGCCTCCACCTTGGAAGCAGTTTAAGTTGGTTTGTGAACACTAACAGAGCACCTCTGTTCTTCATAACATCTCTCTGCTTCAGCCCTGTTTGTTGGAGAAATGACCAAAAACACAGTGTGCACACATACTAAACACAAAGCTCCCTCTGTTGGGGGTACAGATTATTTCTTACCTTTCACTAGCTGTGCAGTGAACTTGGTGAACTTTCTTGGCATGGAAAACTTTGAATTTCATAGTAAAGATCTTTCCAAAACTGGTGCACTCTCACTATTGGCCAATGTTCTACTGTTTCCTGGTGTAAGGTGTTTTATGGTGAGAGTGAATTGGGTCAAATATTAGTTAATATTAGTTAAATATTAAATATTAGTTAATCCCAGTTGCAGCTATACCCTAAGAGGTGGAAGACCCAGAGTCCTTCCCTTGATTGAGTATACAGCTCAAACCACAACCCCAACGTAAAGAGTACTCCAAAATCAGTGATAAAGCTTGCTGCCTACTGCTCATTTAGTGTCACCGAATGCTAAACACTAACACTGCCCTCCAACAACCTGGCCACTAATCCTTCAGGACTAAAGTGCAAATCCCCAGCTAATCCCAGAATAGTGTGACAGTCCTGGACCAGAACATTTCACGGGGCAGTGCCCACACGCAGCCTGAGTCATTGTCTGTGCGTGCTATCGATGGAAGGAGGTAGGGCACAGGCGGACCACTAGCAAGAGCTCCGTGCTAGCGTTGTGTTTGTGTGTGCTCACAGGAAGGTGACGTTGTTGATGGTGGGCCTGGACAACGCTGGCAAGACTGCAGCCGTGCGGGGCATTCAGGGAGGTGAGGCTACACTTGGTGTGTGTGAGTGTGTGTGTGTGTGTGTGTGTGTGTGTGTGTGTGAGTGTTTGTGTGTGTGTGTGAGTGTGTGTAAGTGTGAGTGTGTGTGGTATGCCATTCATCCATCACCTTAAACTCCTAATGCCAAGGTGCAGATGCCATAGTGTTTTATACCCACCCTTTCATACAGCATATCGTGATTAATATACTGGTTTGTCATTTGTAGCTGCTATTTCTTGCTTTTATTTACTTATTATTCTCTTCTTTTTCAAAGTCTATCTTTTCTTCAAGTTCAGCTCGCTCCAAGGTTAAAGCTACTGCGGGTCGCTAAGCGCACCGTAGTCTCACAGTAACGCATGTCTCTCCCTCAGAGAACCCAGTCAATGTGGCCCCCACGGTGGGCTTCTCCAAGGTGGACCTGAAACGAGGCAAGTTCCAGGTGACCATCTTCGACCTCGGCGGCGGGAAGCGCATCCGCGGCATCTGGGAGAACTACTACTCAGAGTCGCACGGCGTGGTGTTCGTGGTGGACTCCAGCGACATCCAGCGGATCCATGAGACCAGAGCCACCCTGGCCGAGGTCCTCCGACACCCTCGCATCGCCGGCAAGCCCGTGCTAGTGTGAGTGGCACGTCTCTCGTTACGTCTCACACGCGTCTCGCACGCGTCTCACGCACATCTCGTTTCCCGCACCTCCTCGCAGCCTTCAGAGCACCCCTGCACTTCAACACCATAGTTCCTACAACGTCACTGTGAGAAGCACAGACCTTAGATCATCCACATGACATCTCCTGTTATAGATGTTTCTCCAACGTGATATTGTGGTAACAGACATCACGAAACACAACATCGCAGACAGCAGACACCATGAGGATGTATTGGTTGTCCAGTGTTGTTTGTGTTTTGTCCGTGTTAGGCACATACACGCACACACCCCTTTTGAGTCTTGGTTCTCCCGAGGTTTCTTCCTATTCCCCACCATCATAGGGAGTTTTTCCTCGCCACTGTCGCCTTTGGCTTGCTCATTAGGGTTCTGGACCCATAGTATTGTTAACCTTGTAAACCCTGTAAAGCTGCTTTGCGACAACTTGAGTTGTTAAAAGCGCTATACAAATAAACTTTGATTGATTGATTGACACACACACACCTCTTCAGTGCTCTGAAGTGCAGACCTTGAGTCATGTGTTTGTGACAGCTTTCACTTGGTGGCGTACACATACAGCTCACTCTAACCCCCCTCCCCCTCCCCTTAGACTGGCCAATAAGCAGGACCGGGACGGAGCATTGCTTGAAGGCGAAATCATTGAGAGCCTGTCATTGGAGAAGCTGGTCAATGAGCATAAATGTCGCTGTCAGCTTGTGAGTATTTATTCAGTGAGCATCCTCACAGCAGTGAGAAACTTGGCAGCCTACAAGGTTTTCCTGTGGGGTGGGGGGGTTGCTAGCTTACTGCAGACTTTGGCAGCACTCTGCTAGCTAATAGCAAGGTTGCCATTGATGAGTGAAATCCAGCTGTAGAAAACAAGCCAACGAGACGAGGCTGAACTTGTGCTGACCTCACCAGGAGCCGTGCTCGGCGGTGTTGGGCTACGGCCGGACGGTGGACAAGTCCATCAGGAGAGGCCTGAAATGGCTCCTGAGCAACATCGCCGAGGACTACGAGGCGATCGCCGAGCGCGTGCGGAGGGACACGGCCAAGCAGCGGGCCTGGGAGGAGCAAGACAGGAAGGAGCGAGCGGAACGAGTGAGGAAAATACGGGAGGAGAGGTCAGGAAACCGTGTGTGTGAGAGAGACAGTACTGTTTTGGTTCTGGTGAAATATATATTTTGAAGGGTTTACACTTCCTGTAGGGACAGGAAAGAGCGTGAGGAGGCGGAGCAGGAAGAGAGGCGAGTGGAGGAGAAGAAGGAGGTGGAGGAGGGTGCCAACATGCCCAACCCGTTCCAGCCAATTTACAATGTTGTTCATGAGGCAGGTTTCCCTCCCAGCCAATGAGGTGTTTAATGTGCCTCAATGTTCCTCTTAATCAGACCGCTGTTCAAACTTCAGTTAATTTAGTAAATTATTTCAGAAGGACAATAAAGAGGATAAGGAGACGGGAAAGGGAGAGGACGCCCTGCAGGGCGGCGCTCTGGATTGCAGGAGCAAACCGAAGGAGGATGTTGAGAGCACCAAATCAGGTCAGAATGTTTCATATGATCCAAATAAAATGTATTAAGTTGTTTTAAAGTGATTACTCTTTTTGCTGTTGTGGAAGGGTGTCTGTTGGGTGTGGGATTACTTATCTCCACACTCTAGTCCCCTAGGCCCACACTCTAGTCCCCTAGGCCCACACTCTAGTCCCTTAGGCCCACACTCTAGTCCCCTAGGCCCATGCTCTAGTCCCTTAGGCCCACACTCTAGTCCCCTAGGCCCACACTCTAGTCCCTTAGGCCCACACTCTAGTCCCCTAGGCCCACGCTCTAGTCCCCTAGGTCCACGCTCTAGTCTGTTCTGATCTGCAATACATCCCTCAGCATTTTCCCCTCTTAACACACCTGACTCACCTCAGCAAACACTTGATTAGCTGATGAAATTAATCACTAATGTTAAAACATGACACGCACTAAATTATACAGAGCTGCGGGCTTCTACCAGTAGAACTTGATAGCCTTGCTTTAGATAACTAACCTGAATTAACACTTAAAATGATGGATTTAATAAAAACTACAATTGCTATTTAATTAGGGTCAACAAACAGTCAGCAGAACTGAGACACCCTGGGAAACAGATCGTTGGCAACCTAATCTAGGCTGCTAAAAGGTTTTATCTCCTCCTCAGGGCCAGCAGACCAAGCCCAAAAGAAGAGCAGGAAACTGCGTCTGAGGTGGAGAAACAACAGGGTTGAACCTCTGAGGGTTGAGGACTCCACCTAGAGCCCCACTCCACCACCTTCACCAGGTGAGAGTTCTAGCCAAACTTACTTAAGCAGCACTGAAACACGTGACACTCACTGGACTTCACTGTTTTTTTGTTTTACACAATGTATAATTTATTTTTTGTAGCATTTATAATTCCAATTGTGCTTGTAGAAAACAATATGTTACCTTATAACTACGGTGAAACCAACATGGAAGTCTACTCCAAAGAATCCCTAATCTGACCTCAGATTTTCAATAACATGCCTTTTGTGTTTTGGTGGAGTTTTTACAAAAGCGTCATTTTACTTCTGTTTGTAATTGGATGGGCAACTCCCAAAGTTTCTAGACTTCCTAAACTTGAGCCGCTTGGAGATACACGGCACTCTGGCACTCTGGTAACTGTTCAAACCCCCCCCAAAAGCGCGTCCTCCTGCATGAGCCACTAACACCTTTTTTCCCCCCTCCCAGTTTTATGTTGTGACCAGGTCTCCTTGCACTCGCCCCGTCACTAACGACCCCCTCGCCGTCTCTCCCATACGATCAGTGCTGAACCAACAAGCGCACTTACTGTTCTACATCCGGTAAGTTCAACCTAATGTTTAAACCAGCTCCAGATTTTTGAATAGTGGAATATTTAGAAAGGCATTTTATACACTTTTATTCCCCCCCCAATCCATCATTTTTAGGTCAACAGATCTTAAACGGAGACTGTAACTCTGTGACCCGTGGTCCCGGTCATTGCTCCCCTCGCCCGGTCAGCACGGCCAAGGTGAACGGGCCTCAGTACACCTCCAACTCCTTCATCGGTCCACTGCTTCCTCCTCACATGGGGAAGGTATCACCACACCACTGCACCATGCCAGGAAATCTGACTGGGAACTGGTTGTTATTGTTCACTAGTATAATTGAGAGGGCTGTGTTTTGTTTGTTTACACTGTTAAACTCTTACTTTCTGTTCCTGATATTCAGATTTCCCATAACTGACCGCTGTTCACTTTGCAGAATAACTCTCCCGTGAAGGCTCAAAGCCTGGCAGCAGCAACAGCTGCAGCGTCCCGAAGACGGGCCCTGGATCGGGCCGGGGAAAGACAGCGCGGCCGAGCCAGAGCCAGCCCAGCCCCTGCAGTTCTTCGGCAGTTGAAGTGGACATCGGTGGAGAACCCATGCCACGACAGCCTAAGAAGAAAAGGCCAAGACACTAACATCATTATTATTATTATTATATTACACTTACTATAATATTTACTATTACTTCTACATTTCTATAATCATTAACTTCATATTTTACAATTAGATATTCTGTATTTGTCACGGTACGCCGGCCCCCTACCGGTCGCCTCCGTCCACAGTGGCAGTTGTCATTGTTGTTGTGGTGTTTGTCCCTGAGGTGGGCGGAGCCCGCGATCCGTCTCACCTGAGGGTGAGCTAATGTATGTTTTGTGTTCTGTGTTTCAGCTGCTGGACTGCAGGGGGTGTGTCCCTGGCCTTGTCCCTGCCTTCCTGCCCCTTCATGTTTTGTGTGCTGCCGCTGTGTGCCACACACCTAGTGGAGGGGAGTGTGGCTTGGTGGGGGGGGGGGGGTCTGTCACCGTACGGCGGCCCCCTACCGGTCGCATCCGTCCACAGCGGCAGTTGTCGTTGTTGTGGTGTTTGTCCCTCAGGTGGGCGGAGCCCGCGATCCGTCTCACCTGAGGGTCATTTGTTCGTGGTCATGTCTCGTGGTAAGTGTTTCTCTGTGTGATGTTTGTGTGAAGAGTTCCGCCGTGCTTATGTGTTGTGTGTGTGGCACGGCGAGGACCAGGGCTGTCTTCCCTGGGAAAACTCTTCATGTTGTGTGGGTGTTTAAAGTGTGTACGTATGAACGGGACGTGTGGATCAGTGTGCGTGCTCGTTATGTTAAATGTTAAATGTTTTGTGTGTGACGCTGATACCGCTCGTCACTGTTGCCTCGCTCCCTGTGTTGTCTTGTGTTTCATGTGGGGAGCGACTGCGAACATGAGCGGCGCGTCACTATTTTGTATGTACGTAGAGCGTGCATTTGTGGGTCCCGTCTGTTCGTTATTTGTACCGTTTTTTTGTGTCTAGTCTTTGCGTGTGTGTTTTGTCCTAGCGTGTTTGTGATTTGTTATGTTAAATGTAATTCCACGCATGCTCCTCCCCTTAAATGTGTGTTGGGGGGGACCGGCTGTGGTCCCGTGCCACGGAGTGTGGCACGGAGGGTGTAGCTCCCGAGGGAGGCCCTGACCAGGAACGTGGGGGGTTCTCCTGAATTGGAGGAGACCCCTCCCCCATGGTAGGGGGATCAGGGTAAGTGCGCATGTGTGTTTTGTGTTGGTGTGTGTATGGGTGTGTGTGTATGTGTGTGTTTTTTATGTGCAGGTCTTCTCCCTGGCGGCGGATCGTGGTTTTCCTGGACCTTGTTGGGGTTTCTACCTGGCAGGAGCCCCCTTATGTTGTGGGGTGACCGGAGCCTGGTCTTAAAGAGCCCCTCCCTATAGGGCTGGGGCCCCCGGCTGTTTGGTGACCATGGGGCTCTGGTCTGAAGAGCTCCTGCTGAAGATGCAGATCCTCCCTCCTGCCCGGGGTGACCAGGAGGCCCTTGGGGCTGTACCCCAGCCCGCGATGGGGGTGCTTTGGGCCTCGGTCTCTGGCGCTCCATGGTTGGGTGGAGGAGTCCACCTCGTGATGGGAGGCCCCGGCTGGGGCTGACTCCCCAGGAGGCTGGGGTGACCCCTAGCAGAAGGCAGGGGTCAGCTCCGGGAGGAGGTAGGTCCAGGAGGGGACGTAGCCACACCCCAGGGAGGTAACCTGCACATACGTACACCACGGACGAATAAGGAGCCGTAGCTCCTCGTCCTCACACCTGTGGGGCTAAGCGGCCAAATGCCGGTTAGGGCGTGAGGGCCCTGTGACCGACTGGGGCGTGGTTTTGTGTTGTTGACGGCCCAGTCGGTCCAGGGTCCCGCCCAGGTAGGAGAGCAAATGTATGTTTTGTGTTCTGTGTTTCAGCTGCTGGACTGCAGGGGGTGTGTCCCTGCCTTGTCCCTGCCTTCCTGCCCCTTCATGTTTTGTGTGCTGCCGCTGTGTGCCACACACCTAGTGGAGGGGAGTGTGGCTTGGTGGGGGTGGGGGGCCTGTCTCCGTACGGGGGCCCCCTACCGGTCGCATCCGTCCACAGCGGCAGTTGTCGTCGTTGTTGTTGTGGTGTTCGTCCCTCAGGTGGGCGGAGCCCGCGATCCGTCTCACCTGAGGGTCGTTTGTTCGTGGTCATGTCTCGTGGTAAGTGTTTCTGTGTGATGTTTGTGTGAAGAGTTCCGCCGTGCTTATGTGTTGTGTGTGTGGCACGGCGAGGACCAGGGCTGTCTTCCCTGGGAAAACTCTTCATGTTGTGTGGGTGTTTAAAGTGTGTACGTATGAACGGGACGTGTGGATCAGTGTGCGTGCTCGTTATGTTAAATGTTAAATGGTTTGTGTGTGACGCTGATACCGCTCGTCACTGTCGCCTCGCTCCCCGTGTTGTCTTGTGTTTCATGTGGGGAGCGACTGCGAACATGAGCGGCGCGTCACTATTTTGTATGTACGTAAAGCGCGCATTTGTGGGTCCCGTCTGTTCGTTATTTGTACCGTTTTTTTGTGTCTAGTCTTTGCGTGTGTGTTTTGTCCTAGCGTGTTTGTGATTTGTTATGTTAAATGTAATTCCACGCATGCTCCTCCCCTTAAATGTGTGTTGGGGGGGACCGGCTGTGGTCCCGTGCCACGGAGTGTGGCACGGAGGGTGTAGCTCCCGAGGGAGGCCCTGACCAGGAACGTGGGGGGTTCTCCTGAATTGGAGGAGACCCCTCCCCCATGGTAGGGGGATCAGGGTAAGTGCGCATGTGTGTTTTGTGTTGGTGTGTGTATGGGTGTGTGTGTATGTGTGTGTTTTTTATGTGCAGGTCTTCTCCCTGGCGGCGGATCGTGGTTTTCCTGGACCTTGTTGGGGTTTCTACCTGGCAGGAGCCCCCTTATGTTGTGGGGTGACCGGAGCCTGGTCTTAAAGAGCCCCTCCCTATAGGGCTGGGGCCCCCGGCTGTTTGGTGACCATGGGGCTCTGGTCTGAAGAGCTCCTGCTGAAGATGCAGATCCTCCCTCCTGCCCGGGGTGACCAGGAGGCCCTTGGGGCTGTACCCCAGCCCGCGATGGGGGTGCTTTGGGCCTCGGTCTCTGGCGCTCCATGGTTGGGTGGAGGAGTCCACCTCGTGATGGGAGGCCCCGGCTGGGGCTGACTCCCCAGGAGGCTGGGGTGACCCCTAGCAGAAGGCAGGGGTCAGCTCCGGGAGGAGGTAGGTCCAGGAGGGGACGTAGCCACACCCCAGGGAGGTAACCTGCACATACGTACACCACGGACGAATAAGGAGCCGTAGCTCCTCGTCCTCACACCTGTGGGGCTAAGCGGCCAAATGCCGGTTAGGGCGTGAGGGCCCTGTGACCGACTGGGGCGTGGTTTTGTGTTGTTGACGGCCCAGTCGGTCCAGGGTCCCGCCCAGGTAGGAGAGCAAATGTATGTTTTGTGTTCTGTGTTTCAGCTGCTGGACTGCAGGGGGTGTGTCCCTGCCTTGTCCCTGCCTTCCTGCCCCTTCATGTTTTGTGTGCTGCCGCTGTGTGCCACACACCTAGTGGAGGGGAGTGTGGCTTGGTGGGGGTGGGGGGCCTGTCTCCGTACGGGGGCCCCCTACCGGTCGCATCCGTCCACAGCGGCAGTTGTCGTCGTTGTTGTTGTGGTGTTCGTCCCTCAGGTGGGCGGAGCCCGCGATCCGTCTCACCTGAGGGTCGTTTGTTCGTGGTCATGTCTCGTGGTAAGTGTTTCTCTGTGTGATGTTTGTGTGAAGAGTTCCGCCGTGCTTATGTGTTGTGTGTGTGGCACGGCGAGGACCAGGGCTGTCTTCCCTGGGAAAACTCTTCATGTTGTGTGGGTGTTTAAAGTGTGTACGTATGAACGGGACGTGTGGATCAGTGTGCGTGCTCGTTATGTTAAATGTTAAATGGTTTGTGTGTGACGCTGATACCGCTCGTCACTGTCGCCTCGCTCCCCGTGTTGTCTTGTGTTTCATGTGGGGAGCGACTGCGAACATGAGCGGCGCGTCACTATTTTGTATGTACGTAAAGCGCGCATTTGTGGGTCCCATCTGTTCGTTATTTGTATTTGTTCGTTATTTTTTTGTGTCTAGTCTTTCCGTGTGTGTTTTGTCCTAGCGTGTTTGTGATTTGTTATGTTAAATGTAATTTCACGCATGCTCCTCCCCTTAAATGTGTGTTGGGGGGGACCGGCTGTGGTCCATGGCACGGGACCACAGCCTGTCCCCCCCAACACACAGGGCGTAGCTCCCGAGGGAGGCCCTGACCAGGAACGTGGGGGGTTCTCCTGAATTGGAGGAGACCCCTCCCCCATGGTAGGGGGATCAGGGTAAGTGTGCGTGTGTGTTTTGTGTTGGTGTGTGTATGGGTGTGTGTGTGTATGTGTGTGCAGTGGCGGACTTAGCAATTTGGGGGCTCAAGGTGAATTTAGCTAGGGGGCCAATCAACATTAATATGCGAGAAATAAGTTAGCTAGTCAGGGGGGCCCTACAGTGGGCTGCAGTGGGAGGGGCCCAAGGCAATTGCCTACCAATGCCTCTATGCAAAGACCGCCTCTGTGTGTGTGTATGTGTGTGTGTGTGTGCGCGTTTGTGCACAGGGTGTGTGTGAGGCGTCTAGTGCAGTAGTGTAGAAGTTCTTGTAGTTAGTGCATGTCTCTTTCTGCTCGCAACTTTCTCCTTTCAGCTACTGCCGCTGGCTAGCCCCCTCACCGGGGGTAAAACGAGGAGCTGAGTGCGTAAGTCTCCTCTGCCAGTACACAGCCTGTCCACGCCAAGACTCCTGCAGTGCCTCCTCGCGGCCACACACGTAAACTGGGTCCTCGTGGTCCCAGGCTAAACTGCAGGGGATCTCGGAGCAGCAGTGGGCCCCAGAGATGCGGTGTGTAGGCCCACCACAGGGTGGACATGTCCTAGCACCCATCAACCACTGCCCCAACTATGGGCAAATAGCCCCACTGCCTTGTGGGTAGCCTTTTTTCAGGCAAGGGCTAAGGGAGCACACCCTGACAGAAAAGTAAGGCGCTGGTGGCGCGCAATAGGCAGACCTGAACAGAAACAGGATCCGGCAGCCTCCTGCAGATAGCGCACCCCCTACAGCACTTAAAAATCTCCTGGCGCAGGTATCCACCTCTGACCAATGGTGATATTACCGATCCACATCTGGTTGAAGTCTGACAGCGATGGGGTGTCTGGCGACGGGGGCAGGTTTGAATTGGCTGGGAGCTCCTAGTTAGAGCCCTACATGTCAGCGTCATAGGGTATTGGTCGCTCACAGCTGGGGCTGAGTGGCAGCTGTTCTCGCCAGACCCCTGTGTGACTGAGCAGCCCTATTTAGGGACCGCACTGTTCACCTCAGTTTTGAGGAGGGACCTTGAAAATGTGGTCTAAAAAATGCCCATGTAACTTGTACCTGGACAGGCTACCGCACCTGCAGGGTTATTCCATATCTGCGGTCGAAACAGGAAAAATTGATGAAATATTGTAGAAGTGTTTTTCTTTGAATTTCCTCATAGCTACAATTGATAACAAAAATGAGAAAATAAATAAAACAAGGAGAGGGTCAAGGGGGAAAGGTGGAAAGATCAACTACAAGAAGACAGATCCAGTCTGTGAGGAGAATAAAGGTAAGAGTAAAAATGAAATAACTGCTCCAGGGAAAGCACCTGATTGTCTGGACAACAAGGAGGTAAACCTCACACAAAGATAAACATACACATACAAAATTTCTTCACTCTGGTATGTGGATGCTGGCCTCTAACCCAGCAAAAGACATTCATCCCATGTTGATAACACATTTGCTAATTTGCTGTCATCGACCTGTTCAATAGCTATTAATATCAACAACATTCAAACTTACAGTTCAGCTGAAAAACATTCACCTGTTATTACCATGTAATATTTAATTAGAGTTTATTGATAAATTCTTTCTTTTTGCAGAAGCATCTTTGAAGAGTGCTGAGGTTGTGGCCTTTGAGGACATCGAACAGGCCAATATAATCACTATGCAACCACCGAGTGAGTCAAGCACATGTACATCACATCCCATCATACTGGGATGATACTGGTATTATGTTTTACCATAATATTCGCTCCAGGGGGATAAAAGGTCCAGGAGTGTAGAGTCTTTTTCTTCTTTGAATTTCCTCATAGCTACAACTGAGAAAAGAAAAACAAGGAGAGGGTCAAGGGGGAAAGGTCGGAAAATCAACTACAGGAAGAGAGATCCAGCCTGTGAGGAGAATAAAGGTAAGAGTAAGAATGAAATAACTGCTCCAGGATAATCACCTGATTGTCTGGGTGATAGTGAGGCAAACCTCACACAAAGATAAACACATACACACAAAATCTCTGCTGAATGAGTTGAACAGGTGATAAAGAGATTAATTTGAATTTGGTGTGTGTGTATAACTTTGACTCAGTCCCTATCATGACTCCACTCTATGGTAGGTGCAGGACGGCCACTTACCCAACACTAGAGCTCCTCCTCCAGCTCTGCTACTGCTGTGATCTCCTGCACAACTGACACACCGCAGATTCCTGGACAAACTACACACGCACATAAACACAAAAATACACACATGGTGAAAATAAACTACAGCATTATGAAAATGAATTCACTTGTGACAATTCTTCTTAATAACATGAGATTCAGTGTCAGTGACTGTTTGAAGTCCAGTATTCTGCGATATATTGTTAACTAAACACAAAAAATATATTGATTACTTAAATAGCAATATTAAATGAGACCTAACTGTTCACTGTTCACTTTAGGTGATTAAACTATAAACAGGTGTGCTTGACAAGTGGTGATTGTGGTTTTATTCATGAATGAATGAAATGAAAATTTAAATTGGTCCATTCCACAGCTTTTTAAAAAATAATGCCCCGGGTACAGCCGCTAACTCCTCCCTTTGGACGTGTATGTCTCCCATGTGGAGTTGGAGTATTTGGGGGATGGCGGTGTGGAGAGAGGGGAGCCCCATGTCTTCTATTCAGGGGGGGGAGTTAGAATGCTCAGAAGAGGAAGATCTGGTCTCAGTTTATTGAGCATGTTTGTGTCGTCATGTATAAGTCCATCTTGGTGTGGATTTATAAACATGAGTTCTTTATGCAATTCCTGTACAGTCCCAAACTTCTTGATAGTTGGTAATGTTATACATGAGTCCTTTATGTAATTCCTGTTTAGTCCTATCCATCATCCTTTATCCATCATCCACACAGGTTACTCAGGGCAGTGGGTTGATCCTCCCTCATATCTGGTTAGGCAGGAGGTGGCTGGCCCAGGATGGATCTTTGGAAAGGCTCGTCTCTCCTCATCTCGGTGTGCCTCGAGTAGGCAGGCAGCAATGTGGAGAAGATAGAACAGGGAAAATTAGCTCTGTATAAGGACATATACGTGACAGATGAAATTATAAACATTTCTGGAGTGTGGCAGCAACTCCTTCATTAAACTATATTACTACAGCCTAGCTTAAAAAGGCAGACCCAGAAGGTAACATAGACTTGGGAGCATTCTGAGACATTAGCATCCATCCACTGCACTGTCAACAAACTTGAGTGACCACGTGCAGTGACAGGATGACAGCACCAGCGCTCCAGTCTACCATAAAACCCTTCGCCTATGAACCCCTGGATCTGTACCTTTATCTAAGGGGGCTTATTAGTTACCAAACGCTAAACTTAATAAGTGGGTTTTCAACCTAGACTTAAAGATTGAGACTGTGTCAGAGTCCGGGAAGCATTTTGGAAGATTATTCCAAAGCTGGGGGGGGGCTTACAAGAAAAGGCTTTTCCCCCTGCTGTTACTTTATTAATTGTTGGAACTAACCAATCTACTCAGAAGAATCTCATTATCAAGACTGCTTAAAAACATTTTGAGATTTGCATATAGTCTGGTTGTCACATGTCAATAAATAGCTCTGAGGTGTGGCCAAATTTACTTCAGCAGCTATATCTCAGCAATGCTTTGACCAATCTTCATGAAAATTGATCAGCTAATAGGGCACATGACTTTGAGGTCACAGGTCCAAGATGGCCACGATTGTCCAATAGGGGGCGCTATAACATGGGAAAAACTGTTTCTCAGAAACCATTAGACACAACAAGCCAAAACTTTACATGCATCATCAGGGGCCCAAGTGGTATCAAGGCACACAATGATGACATCATCACTCAAAAAAACATGGCCGCCATGAGCCAATTAATTTAAATTTTTATTAATTGGCCATTTGACAGACTTACTATTGGCCAATCAACATGAAACCTCACCACTGTGCATATCTCAAGACTCTGTTACGCTGTGCAGTTTCGAAACATTTGTGAAAACCATGCATAACACCTCCATATTTTCGCTTAGGATCATGAAACTTGATTCTTTTGATTCCTTGCACTACACCTGACAACTTTGCAATTACAAGTTCTATTTAAAAATGCATAGTTTTGTCACATTCATCAATTGTTTGAAAACAGCTCTTTACGAACTAGTCCTAGGAATTTTATCCAATTATGGCAAAATTGGTATGAGCATAATTGGTAGACTCTGGAGGTAAAAACTGCCTCCATAACTTTGCAGTTACATCTCATAACAAAAAGTGCACTGCCTGACCAGAAATAAACCTTTTATTTCACCAAAATGTCCTATTTCATTTCTGAGATTAATGAGATATCAGTATGGTAGTACTTGGGCTCCATCTAGTGGCCAAATTCCAGAACTGAATAAAAACTATTGCTCACATGAAATACCACACAAACACACCACAAAGCTGATCTCAGCATGTGATTTAGTTCTGTGATCTAATAATTTCAGTGGCATTTTTTTCCACTGAAACACCTTTCTTTCAACTTTTGGGTCTAAAGGACCTTTTGGGCTTCTTTATGCCTATTAAGGCCAAAAAGCCTATTCGTGTGTGAACCCGCCAATCGCCGCTTGC